>NC_064290.1:30125443-30426491 GCF_019186545.1 Solanum stenotomum | reverse complement strand
CCCCCCCCCCCCCCTTCCCCCAACAGATTTATTTACCTTTTTTACTTCCCCAACACCCCCTACCACCCCCCTATTTTTAAAACTTTAATTTAAACCCTCAATTTATCATAAATACACTTTAACCCATTTTTGTTATTATAAATACCCATCTATCTCTTATTATTTCTTACAAAATCATCTTTTCTCTCATATTTTCTATATCCTCTCAATCTTAAGTCTCAATTTTTTATTCCATTTAAGTCTCATATTATATCATAATAGTGATAGTACATATATTTCAATTCTAAATTTTCATATTATATCATAATATATATAATTCTCATATTTTCTATCAAGTATTGGAGTTCCAAATTACAAGTTACAACAAACTACAAGCTTCAAGAATCGGTTATAATGTCTGTTATTAACGCAGACGTTTGGTACATTCGTTTCATAATATTTATATTTTATTTTTCGTCATTAATTTTTGTGTTATTATTATTTTTATATTACACTTTACATATAATTAAATATGAGTTCTAGCAAAAAAAAATACCGGTAAAGAAAAAGAGAAAGAACCAAGTGGCATTAGTAAATTATTTAATTTTAATAAAAAAAGTAGTAAGGAAAAAAATAAGAGTAAATGTGGTGATACTTCTTCTAAATCAATGTCTAGAGTTAGATTTAATACAAATGATTCTACTGATGTTGATGATACTTCTTATGATATTGATTCAAATGCTCAACTCGATCATAAAATTTTACAATAAATTTATGGTGATATTAATCCTTATCATGATGAAAATTCAGATGAAGAAGTAGAAGTTGGTTCGGGAGAAGAGGAATTAGAAGATACACCTACTAGTCTAGTGACAGAAGTTCCAAATGAAACTACAAATTCAATGGAGCAAAATTGTGGACCCCCACCCCTTATACCTCCTACAAGGGAGAAGGTGAAGTATCAACGCCCTAAAACTTCTGTTGTGTGGCAATTTATGACTTTAGATAAGAAAAACTCTATTGCTATTTGTAATAAGTGTAAGCAACCTTTTAAACATAAACAAGGTGGAGGTCAAGGTGGGACGGGGGGCTTAAATAGACATTTGTTATCTTGTGTGCCGATTCAATATAAGAAGCTAAATCATTAGCCAAAAGAAAAAAAGGAATTCCAGTTAATTATTTTGATATTAATGTTAATGAATCGGTAGGGGCTTCTAACATGGTTCAAGGAACATTAGATCCTTCTAACTCCGGTGGTCCACTAACACAACGTAAATATAATAAAGAAAGAGATCGCGAAAATTTAGCTAAAATGGTTTCTGTTTGTGGTTTGCCTTACAGTTTTCCTTCACATCCCGATTTTATTGAATATATTCAACAAACTTATAATCCTACTTATAGAGGTTTTTCAAGAAATACTGTTAAATCTGATATTTTTGTATATCAAGGTAAACATTGTCAATATCTTCGTTGTATATTTAGCATATTAGATTGTAGAGTGTCTATAACTTCGGACATGGGTCGTAGTGTTAATGGGCGCGATTATTTAACTGTTACATCACATTGGATTGATCATAACTGGAATTTGCAAAAAAGAATCTTAAGTTATAAAGAATGTGTAGAGAAAAAAACTGGTGCATATTTAACTTCAAATGTTTTGAGTGTTCTGGATTATTACATGCTTATAGATAAAGTAATGTCTGTCGCATTAGATAATGCATCTAATAATGTAAACGCTGCTAGTACGTTAAAAACTAGATTATGTCCAATTGATGATAATTCTTTTCATGTTAGATGTGTTGCACATGTATAAAATTTAGTTGTACAAGATGGTATTTCATTATTTAAATGTGGTTGTATGAAAATTGAATATGTTGTTGCCTGGATTTTTTATGCTCAAAGAGTTGCTAGAGTTAGGGAATTTAATGAGCGTTGTGTACTATGTGATTTGCCACCAAGAAAAATTCCAAGACATATTAAAACAAGGTGAAATTCTTTTTACGAAATGTTTTCAGTTGCTTACGAATATAAAAGACCCATACAAATGGTGTTTAATGCTCATAATGCTGACCCATTAGAGAGAATTTGTGAAGAAGATTGGGAAGAAACTAATGAACTATTAGAATTTTTAAGACTTTTTATGATGCTTCAATCATGTTTTTCTGGAATTTATTATCCTACTATTTCATCAGTATTAATAAATATTTGGGCTATTTCAATTCAATTTTCTAAGTACAAAAAAATTGAAAAATTTAGAGTTGCAATTGAAGGTATGATTGAAAAATTTTAAAAATATTTTTTTCCTATTCCTCAAATTTTTTTAACTACTACTTTACTTCATCCTGACTATAAATTACGAGGTGTGCAGAGACTTGTTGACACTTTTTATGATACTTTAGAAATTTTATCGGAAGAAAATTCAACTTGTGAAATGTGTAAGTGTAGCATAAAAGTAGAAGAAAAAATTTTGTATGAAAAATATATAACTACAGGAAATACTCAAGGAGAAGTTGGTCAAACTTCTAATCCTCAGAGTAAAGCTCGAATTTCAAGTTATATGCGAGGTTTTTTTGATTTTAATTCTACTAACCGTGATGATTTTGAAGAATATCTTAATCAATCTTTAGAAACAGTGGAAGATGGAGATGTCAATGAAGATTTATTAGCATGGTGGAGGAGGCGGAGCGTTGCATTTCCAATTTTGAGCAAAATGGTTCGTGATGTTCTAGCTATTCAAGCTTTATCAGTTGCATCAGAGGCTGCTTTTAGTGCGGCAAGGTTTCAACTTGGCGATTATAGACATTCATTAGCGGAAGAAAGTTTAGAAACATCAGTTTTATTTAGAGACTGGGTCAACGCCGAGAGGAGGAATTCTAATTTGTCAAGGTTAAGTTCCAAACAAGAAGCTTGGATTAATGCGGTAATTGGATCTAGTGATGATGAATTAGAGTCACAAGAATTTCTAGCAAGTTTGTCAACACCGGAGGATGTTACCGTCGATATGATGCAACAATTAGAATTGAATTTTAAAGGAGAATACAAATATTAGATTACATCCGAGAACTAATTGAAACAGAACCCTTCCTAGAAGGTGGCTGCGTAAATTAGTTACTCATCTAATATTTGTAACAAATATTAGTTTTACATATGAGAATTTATTGAAACAGAACTCTTCCTAGAAGGTGGCTGCGTAGATTAGTTACTCCACTAATATTTGTAAATTGTAACTTCTAAGTTCTAAGTTGCAATTATATTTTATTGAATAAATTTGAAGACTTTATCCAAGTCTTTTTTATATAACTATTGTCTTGCATTTTAATTTTAATGTTAAAATACTTAATTTAAAAATTGAAATTCGAAATTTGAAATTTCAAGTTAAATTCTTTTAAAATATTTAAAATACAAATTTGAACTTCTCAAATTTGAAATTTCAAACTTGAAACTTGAAACTTGAAACTTGAAATTTGAAAGTTGAAATTTGAAATTTGAAAACTTAAGCATTTTTTATTAGCTAAAAAGTTATTGAAAACTAAGTAAACTGAAAATGCTATTCAATAACATATAATTTCAATACAAATAAATAAACATATAAAAAAAATAAAAATCCCACGTCCCGTCCCGCCAAATCCCGTCCCATCCCGTATATATAGTGGGACGGGATGGGACAAATTTTTATCCCCCAATCCCAGTGGCCCCAATATCCCGGCCAAAATGACCCCTGTCCCGTCCCGTCCCCCAGTCCCCGTCCCCGTCCCCCTACCAACCCTACCATAAAGACAATGGTGGGAGGAATGAAATCACTTCGTAGTTTTTATTTGAATTCGAGAGATCATAATTCTCACCTTCTTCATTAGCCAATAATCACACTTTAAATGCTTTGTTTTCAACCAATCTACATATATTGTCCTTTTAAGTATGTCATAGCTTTGATACAAACCTGAATTCACATATGTACTAAGAACATGAAATTTTATTCTTTTTATACATTGGCAATTCAGGTGTGTTTCAAAAGCTTTGACATACAAAGGTTATCAAAATAGCTACAGAGAGTTTAAAAATGAAAAGGAAAAGAAGAAAAAGTGTTGAACAAAAATGAGTATGAGCTTGTGTACAACTGCAATAGTATAGGACTATATATAGATATTGAGACGTTTGGAGGCAGAGTTAAGGTCACCTAAAAAACCCTAGCTAGGTCAATGTGGGCTAGGTTCACTGGGATGAGCCGTATCAATATTTTATTTTATAGAATTGAATTAAGATATTTGGAGCTAATTTAAGAATATGACTTTTTAACCCGATCCGAATAAGCTTGCTGACACGTAGGACTTGAGCAATGGGAATTGGGCCGGCCTATAAGTCAAATAAAAATAAAGTAAAATATTTAAAAAAATAAGTAAATTACAAAATCAAACCAAACTCAAAGGTTACTTAAACCATCATATGTAATTATTACAAGTTAATATTTCTATTTAGCAAGTTGTATTGTTACTCATTAATTGTTTAGTTTGACTATTGATATCTTTATTTGGTTAGAGTAGTATCATGTAAAAGTTATTTATTTTCTAGAATTTTTTTTCCAAGAACATGATTTTCTTGTATGTTTTTACCTAAGATATTTACATAATAACAATATGTAACTTTTTTTGTAATTATTTATGTTGATATTTTAAAATTTAAAAAAATATGCAAAGAATATATTTCATTAAAAAGTTCAATAAAAAAGCATCTAACCCAAGTGTATTGTGATTTTAATAGTGAGACTTTTTTGTGACACGGATTGTTAGGTACTCGAGTTTTCATTTAACAACTTCAAAATGTAGAAAATATAGAGGTGGGCCTCGTTATAACAAATCAATAAGTTCTAAAGGTAAAATGATTATAAATGTTTTTGGTACTTTAAAATGCCATAAAACATAAATTCATGATATTGTACGTGCTTTACATCATATTGTGGAATAACATTTTCTATAATTACAAGATGAAGCAAGCCGGTGCAAGCATATTCCCTACACATAAAATAATTTAGTCCAGTAAAGAAGTATTACCCTTAATTTCTCAAGTCAATTTCCCCTAAATTTAGTTTTACTATTTTATGAACTTATTAAAATAGTATAATGTCTCGAACTATTTGTAATATTCTCTTTGATTATATTAATCAATTTGTAAGGAGCTAATGATAAATAGAAAACAAGAAAAATAACAAGACATGATACAAATGTAAGGAATCAACAAATTTCTCTACTATCACAAAATGAATACATCTAATGTTTCTATTATTTTTCAAAACTATTTCGATACATTAGTCTGTTTAAGTTGTATAACTACATAGGTTCCTCCACTTCACTTGCCTAAAATCCACAAAAAATAATGTACAACTTAAAATAGAATATCAATCTAGGTTAAAAGTTCCTCCTCCACTTCACCTCCTTAATATTGTCATGACCCGAAAACTTGACTCATGATGGAAACTACATGAACCCACAAGTAGGTAAGCCAACCATAGCTCAAAACAACATGTAACGAGTCCAATCGGAAAAAACCTTAAAATAAATGGATAAAAAACATAAATGATGAATAAAAAGCATAAGAGAATAAATGACCTAAATATATACAATAATATATGATCCAATCTCATGATCTGGTGAATGATGATACAAAGTTACTAAAAATGAATAGAGATTCCAAAATAGGGTAAATAAGCACAACAAGCTAGCCAAAGATATTAACATATGGAGATGAGTCAAACTAGAATGCAATCAACTCACCCTTGATCTCTGGATGTCCCTGTTGCTGCATAAGATCAACGTTGTTGACTATCGCTTAGATCTGCATTAGAAAAATAGATGCAGAGTGTAGCATGGGTACCAAAACAACGGGTACCTTGTAGGCATCATAGGCCAACAAAAGTAGATACATAATGTAAATAAATAAGTAAAATGGTATCTAGGAGGCAAAAAAATGGACTAATAGCGATAAGCCTAACCATGCACCTCCATAATCCAACCCGCAACTGAAAGATAAAGTATAGCAACTAATTATCACATAACTGGACACCATAATCCCTCAAGGTACACTTGTTTACATGAAAGGAAAATAACTCAAATGGACCCTAATAAGCTTGATGAGTACACAAAAGAGCGAATGATATCCCTAGCTAAGATTAAATACATTCCAGAACTAAAACAACTGACCTTAGACTCGAACATCAACAAAGGTACACTTAAGAAGAAAATAGAACTACTCTAAGGACTCAAATCCGACTAATAACATTACTACGAGACTTAAACCATGACTAGAAGATTGGTTAGGCCTCGAACTTGACTAAGTGACAAGCCAAGGATCGAACCATGGCAAAGAGAACAGTCATGACTTGATCCTGACTAAAGAGGTATGGAAAGTCACACATCTAAAAACATACCATTATCAGGAAAATATCTTGGAATGAACCTCAACCATGGAATCACAAATAACCCACTCCATCTCAAAACCCAAGCCAAATACAAAATAGGCCAACCAAGAAAAATACATGACAGAATCACACAAAGGGCAGACCATAGGGAGATCGTTGATAAAAATCTAATAAGGGTAGAGTTGTCATCGAGCTAAGGATTAACAATATCAAACCCAAGTTTTGCTACATCAGTCTACAAGGAGCTGGAACTGTCGGAACTGATGTTAGAGTTGTGTATTCTGCACCTCATGGAATGTTACAGAATGTGCCCTTCTACACTCAGAAAATGTGGAAATGGTGGTCTTCCATACCTTGAATGCTTATTCAACTGTGAAGAGACTTAACTCTGATCCCTCCTCTAAGCGTTTAACTAAGATGAAGTACTCTCTATAGTTCAAGCAAGTTGCTTGAATGGTTGAGCCTCAGGGTAATCTCGAGGTACTCTATGGAAGTATATAGTCCTAGCTCTCTTCCTCAGTTCCCACTTTCTATGAGTATCTCATAGATAATGAAACAAATCCTCTACCCTTTGGGTGAAAGCCTACATCATTGCACTATCCATATCAATCTAAGTAGATAATCCTATGAATTAACAAGCCATATGAGACTCTAAATATAACACCCCGCTACCATAAAGACTTAGAATTAGAAAGAAACTGATTTTGGAAATAAACAAATTTGGAAAGTTTGACAAAGTTAAGCTAAGTATGGGTTTTGAGTCAAATTCAAACAACCATAACTCCTATCTCAGGATGATTTAGGTATCCTACAAGATACCATAGGAAATATCTTTGAATTTTATTTCCAACGTCACCGAGTTTTCTCAATTTCAAGTTCGTATGAGGGAGATATGCCCATTTGAAGTCGGGTTGTCTAGATAAGTAAAGACAAAACCAGATTTTAGAAGGGTATTATGGTCTTTTCACTATCCAATTAAGTAAATTCATTTATGGTAATTAAATTGGGGTCTAAACTGTTTGGGTTCAGTTTACGCTTCATAAAAATAAGTTAGGGTTTTGAGAGAACAGAAGAGAAGAGGAGAAGAGGAGAAGAGGAGAAGAAACATAGAATCATCACGTTCTTGAAGGTTTGCTTGTGGATTTTGCCAAGGGTTGATCCCTATGAGAGATGTGAGATCACATAGCGCTGGGTTAGTTCACCCACATGCCAATCATGATTTAATTCAATGATATTATGTTCTTGAAAGTATAGAAATTGAGTTCTTGATGGATTTTGTTGAAGTTTCTATTGGGTTCTTGATTGTTGAAGTTGTTGAGAAGTTCTTGAGTTAAATTTATGAAATTTGATGTTGTTTTGAGTAGATTCTTGCATATTTTGATTATGTATTTGAATCTAAGTGTTTGGGAAAGGAACCAATCGAAACTAGAGGATTTAGAGTTGAAAAATGAGCAAGAAATATCGGTGATTTTCTGGGCAGCGGTCTGGTGCGTCACACCAGCCAGAGCGCCCCACTTTGGGGTCTGAAGTTTGGGCTCTGGGGCACTGTGCCACTCAAGGCGCCCCAACCAAGGTGCTGAAGTTTTAGGTCTGGCGCCCCTTGCCACTCAGAGCGCCAGGGATGCCAGGTCTTCTACCCTTTCCCACTTTTTTCCGTCAGAGTTCCCTTGAAACCTACCTATGTTTTCTAGTTGATTTCTACACTCTAAGGTACGTCTAAACAATATGAAATCATCAATAACATGAGATCATGAGCCTTGAATCCATAATTCAATTCAAGGAAAGTTAATAGTCAAGTTAAGAAAAGTTCTTAGAGTCTTTCCAATGTCTTTTGCAAGTGTTTTAACTTTGTTTTAAGACTTAAGTTTTGAGTTGAGTAAAGAGTAATAGAGTGAAGTTCATTTCTTCAAAACAAGTACATCAGGACTATGTATTCCCAAAGAGTAATTGTTTTCACAATTAAACAAGAAAGGAAACATCGATTTCCAATAAAGCCTTTGAGCTAATTTTCAGTAAAGAGTAAATGCTTTCACAATTAAGAAAGAGAGGAAACTTTGCTTTCCAAGAGAGCATTTGAGCTGAGTTTTTGAGCAATAATCTCAAACAACAGAAATAAGTTATGTTTTTAAACATATGAGCTAGTAATATTGTGGAAGTAATACTGAGCACCGATATGGGGGAGAGTCCAGACAACTCACAGCCCCCATAAACCGTGTAGCCATCATGGGTTGAAAAGGATAATACTTTTTAGATGAATTCTTAGTGCTTTTAGCATAGACTAGTGGATCCACTTAGTGAATTAGGTTCTATGCCCTTGGCAAGGTATATGATGGCCCTGACAACGTGAGGCGAAATGCTGTATCATCACATAACTCTTAAGTGATGTTTGTCGGTTAGAGAAACCCCCACATAAGTATTTTTGTATTCTTAAATACACAGAGTTATTTGTATTTTTATATACGTACAGAGTTCATATTATATCTTTGCATACATGCATAGTTTCTATTGTATTTCTAAATACATAGAGTTGCTATCCATGTTTTAAAAGCTTCTCTTTATATTGCTTCTTATATTATAGCTTTATATTGAAATGAGTTAAATTGAGTTGAGTTGAGCCCATGTATGTTATTTCAGTTCCTTTCAAGCTTATGTCTTGTTTTAGAACTCCCTTTGTATGCTCGTACATTCAATGTTCTGACGCCATTTGGCCTGGATAGTTGTTATGATGTAGATACAGGTAACCAAGATCAGCATCCAACGCTTCATTGATTCTAGTTGAGCTTCAGAGTTGTTGGTGAGCCTCTTTGATTTTAGAGGACCCCTTTTTACTGCTTTATAGTTAGTTCATTAGGATGTCATGGGTCTTTTCCCGACGTCCATCTCATTTGTTAGAGGCTTCATAGACAGTTAGCTTGATGTTAGTTCTCGAGTCTTTCCATTTTAGTTATGCTTGAGACTTAAGTTGCCACTTTGGCCAACGAATGTTTAATTATAATACATTCTCACTTATGTTTGAGCTTTCAAATTACTTTTAAAGTACATTTATGTTTGAGTAAAGTCTTCCGCTAAGAGTTAAGGCAGGCCAAGGGTTTGCTTGGGGACAACAATGGTTATCGAGTGCAGTCCCTCCTAGGGCGCATGCTCGAGACATGACAAACTTGGTATCAAAGCCCAAAGTTTAAGAGTACTAGGGAGTCTATGAAGCCGTGTCTATAGAGTCCTAGTTATCGCTGTAAAGCGCGCCATATATATTTAGGAGGCTGCAACATTTTGGAGCTATCTCACTTCTTTCATCTTCATTTCGTGCGATAGAGTGTATCTCTATAAAAGTCTCTTTCTAACTCGTGCTTGAACGTGTATTTTAGATCATGCCTCTACGAAGAACTGTCCGAGGTTGTCCGTCTAGAAGGAATGTTAAACCACAGGAACAAGGGGTAACTAATGCACCAGAAGTGCAACCCCAAGGAAAGGTCACCTATGCAGAATTCCGTGAAGCTAATCGGATGTTAAGTCAAGGTTTGACCAATAAAGTTGGACAAAGAGTGATTAATCAAGAAGTAGCTAATATTTCTAGAGTTCGTGAGTTCTTAAGGAAGAATCCTCCAAGTTTCACAGGTTCAAGTGTCATAAAGGACCCGGAAACCTTTGTTGAGGACCTTCAGAAGGTTTTTGAGATTATGCATGTTCTGATGTTGAGCGAGTAGAACAAGCTGCATATCAACTAAAGAGTGTTGCTAGGATATGGTTTGACCAATAGAAAAAGAACAGGGTTGAAGGTGCACCACTTGTAAGTTGGGCTTTGTTTGGGTAGGCCTTCTTGGGATGTTTCTTTCCCGGTGAATTGAGGGAAGCAAAGGTACGAGAATTCCTTAACCTTAAGAAGGAATATATAAGTGTTAATGAATACAGTCTGAGGTTCATACAACTTTCCTACTATGCTCTGGAGATGGTTGCTTAGATGAGGATCAAGAAGAGTTTGTTCGTTGCTGGGTTGTCTCACCTGTCAAGCAAGGAAGGCAAGGCAACTATGCTGATAGGGGATATGGACATATCAAGGCTAATGATCCATGTGCAACAAGTTGAGGAGGATAAGCTGAGGGATAGAGAACAATTTAACAATAAGAGGTCTAAGACGTGAGGGAATGAGTCCGGGCAACAAAACAGTAATGTGAACCGGTCTTCCTTCCAACAAAAACAAAACGGACCTGCTCCATCATCTCCTAGAGCACCTACACCAAGAAACAGAGGTGAGATCCAAAATTACAATTCCCAGAATTTCAGAGCTACACCTGCACAATTTTCAAGGTAGTATGGCACAAGGGGGTACTAATACTCCTGCATGTGCTAAGTATGGTTGTAACACCCCAAAAACTAGTAAGCTAAACTAGAGCTAAACGTGAGGATTAATGTCAAGGAAGAGAGGTTAGGGCCAAGGGTAAAGGGGCAAGGGTCAAGGCTGCCCAAGCCTTGCCAAGGCACTGCCCCATGGCCACGAGGGCCTTCACAACCAATGGTGCTCACCACGAGTCGTGGTTCTACTCGTGGAGGTGGAGGAAGTTGCCTCCTTAAGGTTGCCCCTAAATTGGTTCCTCCCCACGAGCCACTTCATGACTCTTGAAGCCTCAGATGACTCATGGGAGTGGCCTTTGTAATGCGTCAGAGGTTGAGGGTTAATGGAGAGTTTCTTAGCCACAACCTCAATGGCCACGAGAGGGACCACGACTCGTGGAGCCCCTCGTGAGATTGCCTTGGGCATGTGGGCTAAAGGAACAATATTCCTAGCCAGTGCCTCATGTCCACAAAGGAGACCACAACTTGTGGTCATGACCACGACTCGTGGAGCCTCTCATGGCACCTGGGCAACCCACTTTAAATGAGGGGTGTTTTGAGTATTTCCGGTTTAAGTCCAATCAAAGTGAAGTCATTTTGCCTTACTTTTATACACCTATATAAGTCATTTTAAACTAAAAAAACACCCATTCACCTTGTTCTTTCCCAAAACCAAATCAAATCCCAAATAGTTCATCTTCTCCAAATATTCTCTCTTTAGAACTTCAAGGAATAAGAAGGAAGTTGGAGCTAGGGTTGAAGGAATACAATTTTCTACTTAAATTATTTGTATTCCTTTGAAAAGGTATTGTTGTCCTTCATCCATGGATAGTCGTCATCCATGGAGTCCCTCCAAATTTAATTTTCAAAACTAGTGATTCCCCAAAAGTTAGGGTTTGACTTCAAACTCATGGGTTCCTTTCAAAAATGTTTCTAATATTTGATTAATGATTTTTTAAGTATGAATTGATGATTTAGTATGTTTTTTATGTTCAATCCCCAAAGAACCCATGAAACTCCCATATTCCTCAATTATGCTCTTGTGTTGTGGGTTTGTTGATGATAAGAGTATGTTATGAAATTAGGTGTGTAATAATTGAGTTACTTGAATTATTATTATATCCATGTCTAATATAGTGAATTATAGATGTGTTGAATGAATGTGATCTTGGATCTATTAAGGGTAAGCTATGAGAATTATACATGATTATGAGATTTATGTATATGCTTTAAAAAGAATTTGAGAGTGAAGTGATTATGATTATGATATTGCTGTGTGTTGATGGAAAGTTTATTCTCATTTACACACCTATGTATGAATATGATATGAAGTGAAGGGTTTTATCACAATATGATGATTCTAAGGTTGAAAGGCTATTCTCACCTATTGAATCTATGAGCTATCTTATGAGGTACTAGTGAGGGCGAATCTATAATTGTAGTTAGGGTATTGGCGATATCAGAAATATTGATAAGGATGTTTATAATTGATGTACATCTATAGAAAGTAATGTTTGATGTATATAAATAATACATTATTTTATATATATAATATATATTTTCAACGAAAAAGTTTCAACTTATCGCTATTTTGTATATGTAGTTACTCTACTGTTTGAAAGAACTCCATTGTTTCGTTCCAAACTTCATATTTGAGTTAAAATTTAATTAATAAATCAAAACTCATAAACTCAGAAGCTTGAGATGAAAGATCGTGGTTTTGGAGGTAGCTGATATCACTGGCGGAGCTTGTCAAGACATTCATCCATGAATATGAACTTAGGTCAAGACATAATATGAACTCTGTGGGAATTAATGCTTAGCACCGAGTGGATATTGTATATGAGATGGAAGCTTCTACCCTAGTTGAGTCGGGTTTCCAAGAAAAGCTTTTACACTAGTTGAGTCCAACTTTCCAAATGGCTTCCTTATACTGTAGTTTAGTCTGGGTTCCCAAATTATGTCTCATGAGATGGAGGCCTTATACCTTAGTTGAGTCCGGGTTTCTAGTAGCAATCTCCTTATCCCATAAACTATGTGCCCCCATAGGTATTTACTAGTGGATCCACCTAAGCTAATAGTATGGTTTTACCTTAGGCAAGTAGGACAACCCTTTTCGGTGTGGGTAACATCGGATTCCATGTTAAGCTCACATGGTCTATCTCGGTTAAGGCTTATTCCGCACAACAAAAGAATTATGAACAAGAATATGGATTATGAACTATGGTTACTCAAGAAGCTTTACTTAGCATGGGTGGGATTTATGGGGTCTCATGCATTGCACAAGTATGCTTTGAGGGTACCTATGCTATGTTTCCATTATGTTATGATGATCTATATGTTGACTATGCTTATGACTTATGCTTTTACAGTAATCTTCATGATGATCCTTAAAATTGATAAAGTGCACGTTTTCAACTAAAATGTCCCTTTTAGCATGATTTCAATGTTTTTATACATGGCTATAATACTTAGTGCATTTTTTTACTAACACCTACTTTTCCTACATTTTTCCAAGTGTAGGATCCGGTTCTCAAGGTGGTTCTCATTGTGGCTAAATCTTGGAATTGTTCACTTCTCCTAGATTATTGGTGAGTCATCATGATTCAAGGATGGATGTTTTCACTTGTAGTTTTATTTCTAGTATTTCCTTTTTGGACTATGTTGTATGGGTTATGCCTCTTTTCTATTCGAATATTGTGTGCAAGAGATGAAAAGAGCTAGAACCGGTGATTGGAATTTCTCCAATACTAGGTCCGATAGACAAGGTCGACCAAGGTTCAAACAAAGGTTCTCCAACCAAGGCTCCTCTAGTGCTCCAAGGGTCAACAAAGATAGGGTTTCCAACTCTAAACCTCAAGGAGGTAATGGTAGTGGTTCTTATGTTGCTAGATCTACTTGTTCAAAGTATGGAAGAAAGCATGAGGGTAAGTGCCTAGTTGGCAGGAATGGTTGCTATGGTTGTGGAAAGAGTGGTTATAAGATGAGAGATAGTCCAATTCTTAAGATTCAAAGAAGAGAGGGGAAGCAAGCTCCTCGTAGTGGTTCAAACTCCAATGCTCTAAAGCAAAACCACTTTTATGCTCTCCAATCTTGAGGTGACCAAGAGATTTCCCCATATGTAGTGACCGGTATGTTAAAAGTCTTTCTTATTGATGTATATGCCTTGTTGGATCCCGGTGCTACTTTATATTTTGTGACGCCCTATGTGGCAATGAGGTTTGATGTTCCTCCGGAAGTATTATTAGAACCTTTTAATGTCTCTACTCTTGTTAGTGATTCTGCGGTGGCTAAGAGGATTTTTAGGAGATGTCCCATTTCCTTGTCATATAGAGTTACTCTTGTTGATTGGATAGAGCTTGACATGTTAGACTTTGATGTGATTATTGGTATGGATTGGTTACATGCATGTTACACCTCTATTGATTGTAGAACTCAGGTGGTTAAATTCCGATTTCTAAATGAGCCTATTTTAAAGTGGAAATGAGGAAATTCTATGCCTAGAGGGAAATTTGTGTCTTACCTTAAAGCTAGAAAGATGATCTCGAAAAGTTTGTTTTACCATATTATTTGGGTGAGAGATGTAGATTACGAAACCCGCTCTCTTGAGTCGGTTCCCATGGTCAATGAGTTCCCAAAAGTATTCCTCGATGATTTACCAGTATTTCTCTTGAACGGGAAATAGATTTTGGTATTGATCTTCTTCCGGATATGCAACCTATCTTCATTCCTCCTTATAGAATGGCTCCGACTGAGTTAAAGGAGTTGAAAGAACAGTTGAAGGATCTGTTAGACTAGGGTTATATTCAATTGAGTATCTCTCTATGGGGTGCTCCAGTGTTGTTTGTTAGAAAGAAAGATGGGTCTCTTAGGATGTGCATAGATTATCGTCAATAGAACAAGGTGACCATTAAGAACAAATATCATCTTCCAAGGATTGATAAATTGTTTGACCAACTTCAAGGGGCTATTTATTTCTCTAGGATTGATCTTCGTTCAGGTTATCACCAATTGAGGGTGAGAGGGGTTGATATTCTAAAGACGGCCTTTCGAACTTGATATGGTTACTATGAGTTTCTAGTAATGTCCTTTGGTTTGACAACACTCCGGCGGCGTTCATGGACTTAATGAATAGAGTATTCCGACAATATCTTGACATGTTTGTGATAGTATTTATCGATGATATTTTTATCTATTCAAGGAGTGAGGATGAGCATGTTGACCACTTGAGGGTAGTATTGCAAGTTTTTAAGGACCATCAACTTTTTGCAAAGTTTAGCAAGTGTGAGTTTTGGTTAAGGTCCGTAGCATTCCTTGGTCATATTTTGTCAAGCAAGGGTATTGAGGTAGATCCTAAGAAGATGGATGCAGACAAGAGTTTGCCTAGACCTCTAACTCCTTGGGATATTAGAAGCTTCTTGGGTTCTTGGGTTTGGCCGGTTACTATAGAAGGTTTTTTGAGGGATTTTCCTCCATTGCTTCTCCTTTGATGACTTTGACTCAAAATAAGGCTAAGTTCATTTGGTCTGAAGCTTGTGAGAAAAATTTCCAAGAGTTGAAAAATAGACTTACTTCCACTCTGGTGTTGACCTTTCTGGAAGGTACGGATGGTTTTTGGTGTATTGTGATTCCTCTAGAGTTTGGTAGGGATCTGTGCTTATGCAAAATGGTAAGGTGATTGCCTATGCTTCAAATGCAAAATAAAGTCCATGAGAAGAATTATCCTACCCATGACCTTGAGTTAGTGGCGATTGTTTTTGCCTTAAAGATATGGAGGCATTATCTATATGGGGTTCATGTTGATGTGTTTACTGATCACAAGAGCTTACAATATGTGTTTAGTAAAAAAGACTTGAATCTTCACCAAAGAAGGTGGCTAGAATTATTGAAGGATTATGACATGAGTGTTTTTTATCAACCCGACAAGGACAATGTGGTAGCAGAAACTATTAGTCGGTTGTCTATGCGTAGTGTGACTCATGTAGAGGATGAGAAGAAAGAATTGGTTCGTGATGTGCATAGATTGGCCCGGTTAGGTGTTCAAGTAGTGGATTCCACCAAGGGTGGTGTCATGGTTCATAATGGGTCTGAATCATCCTTTGTGATGGATGTGAAGGCTAAGCAAGACCTTGATCTTATTTCGGTAGAAATGAAAGAGGCAGTACTTAAGAAGTCCGTTAAGGCTTTCTCCCAAGGGGAGATGGTGTTCTTCGTTACCAAGGTAGATTATGTGTTCCTGATGTTGATAATCTAAAGGAAATATTTTTAGAGGAAGCTGATAGTTCTCGATATTCTATTCACCCAGGGACCACTAAAATGTACCGTGATATACGGGAAGTCTATTGGTGGAACGGGATGAAGAAAGATATTGCGGGATTTGTAGCCAAATGTCCTAATTGTCAACAAGTTAAGGTTGAGCATCAAAGGACGGGAGGCTTGCCCCAAGATATAACTATTCCCACCTGGAAGTGGGAGGATGTGAATATGGATTTTATTTTGGGTTTGCCTCACACCCGAAAGTAACATGATTCTATTTGGATCATTATAGATTAGATGAAAAAATCAGACCACTTTATTCCCGTCAAGGTTTCTTTTTCGGTGGAAGACTATGCCACGTGGTATATAAGAGAGATAGTGAAGTTGCATGGGGTTCCCTTATCCATTAATTCCGATCGGGGTACCCAATTTACTTCATACTTTTGGAAGTCATTCCAAAAAGGTCTTGGCACTAAGGTTAAGCTTAGCACGACTTTTCATCCCAAAACCAATGGGCAAGCGGAGCGTACCATCCAAAGCTTAGAAGATATGTTAAGGCCATGTGTAATAGACTTCAAAGGTAATTGGGATGGCCACTTGCCATTAATAGAGTTGCCTACAATAAAAACTATCATTCAAGTATCAGTATGTCTTTCTTTGAAGCATTGTATGGTAGGAGATGCATGTCTCTGGTTGGTTGGTTTGAAGTAGGTGAAATTGCTCTTATTGGTCCCAAATTGGTTTAAGAAGCTATTAAGAAGGTCCGACTAATTAGAGAGAGGTTGAGAATGGCCCAAAGTTAGTAAAAGTCTTATGCCGATATTAGAAGAAGGGATTATGAATTTGAGGTTAATGATTGGGTCTATCTGAAAATCTCACCTATGAAAGGTGTGATGAGGTTTGGCAAGAAGGGAAAACTTAGTCCCCGTTATGTGGGCCCATACAAAATTTTAAAATGTGTTGGGAAAGTTGCCTATGAGTTGGATTTTTCAAATGAGTTGGCTCCGGTACATCCAGTGTTTCATGTCTTCATGCTTAAGAAGTGTATTGGAGATCTGACATCCATTATTCCCCTAGAAGGGTTGGGAGTTGATGAGAGTCTTTCATATGAAGAAGTCTTGGTAGAGATCCTAGACCGGCAAGTAAAGAGACTGAGAAACAAGGAAATAGCTTCCGTGAAGGTTATATGTAGAAATCATCTAGTAGAGGGTGTTACTTGGGAGGCCGAGGCCGTTATGAAGTCCCGCTATCCTTATATTTTTCCTTCTATTCCTACCCTAGTTTGAGGTAAGTAGTTCCTCTTGAGTTTTCCTTGTTTTGGAAGTCATGTGAGTATATATGTTTTCCATGATTTCCTTATGTTATGCAAGTTCTTGAGAAATTTATGTTTAGTAAGAAAATGAGTTTTTATGATTGATTTTCCTCATGTTGTTGTGCATTGAGTGTGAGTTGCCTATTGACTTCATGAGATGAATTATTTAAAATGCTTGAGTATGCTTTTGAGAGTAAAATGCATATTTCAAAGATATTGTGTTGTGCATGCTTTTATTTGGAGAAGGTAGTTCCTCCTATGAACATGCAAAATGTTGAAATTTCATGCATAATGGGTTGTTAGATGAGTTCCTACTTCCTTGAGATGCATTGATTATGTTTGAGATGGAGTTGAAATTTCCTCTTTTGAATTGTGCATAATTTTGTTGTTGCATGTATGATGGGCTGCTAGTCTTTAGTCTTTACTTCCGTAAGGTTTCTAGATCATCATGCGAGGATGAATGTTCCCAAGGGGGAGATATTGTAGCACCCCAGAAACTAGTAGGCTAAACGTGATGGTTAACGTCAAGGAAGAAAGGTTAGGGACAAAGGCAAAGGAGCAAGAGCCAAGGCAAGGACCAAGGCTGCCCAAGCCTTGCCAAGGCACTGCTTTATGACCACGAGGCCCTTCATGACCAATGGTTGTCACCACGAGTTGTGGTGCCACTCGTGAAGGTGGAGGCATTAGCCTCTTTAAGGAGCCCCCAAATTGGCTCCTCCACATGAGCCACTTCACGGCTCGTGAATCCTTAGACGGCTCGTGGGAGTGGCCTTGGTCATGCCTTAGAGATTGAGGGTTAATGGAGAGTGGCTTATCCATTGCCTTAAGGCCCATGAGAGGGACCACGACTCGTGGCTAGCTCCACGACTCATGGAGTCCCTTGTGAGATTGCCTTGGACTTGTGGGATAAAGGCACAAGTTGCCTAGCCACTGCCTCAAGTCCACGGAGGAGACCACAGCTCGTGGAGCCCCTCGTGGCACTTGGGCAACTCACTTTAAGTGAGGGGTGTTTTGGGTATTTCCAGTTTAAGTCCAATCAAAGTGAAGTCATTTTTCCTTACTTTTATACAACTATATAAGTCGTTTTAAGTCAAAATACACCCATTCACCTCATTATTTCCCAAAACCCAATAAAATCCCAAAGAGTTCATCTTCTCCAAATATTCTCTCTCTAGAACTTTAAGGAAGAAGAAGAAGGAGGTTGGAGCTAGGGTTCAAGGAAAAAGGTTTCTACTCAAATTCTTTAGATTCCATTGCTAAGGTGTGGTAGTCCTTCATCCATGGAGTCCCCCAAATTCAATTTCAAAACTAGTGATTCCCTAAAAGTTAGGGTTTGACTTCAAACTAAGGAGTTCCTTTCAAAAATGTTTCTAATGATTGATTTCTGATATATTAAATATGAATTGATGATTTCCTATGGTTTAATGTTGAATCCCCCAAAACCCTTGAAACCCCCATATTCCTCAATTATGATCTTGTGATGTGGGTTTGTTGATGATAGAAGTATGTTATGAAATTAGGTATGTAGTAATTGAGTCACTTGAATTATGATTATATTCATGTCTAATATATTGAATTTAAGATGCGTTGATTAAATGAGATCTTGGATCTATGAAGGGTAAGACATGAGAATTATTCATGATTATGAGATTTATGTACATGCCTTAAGAACACATTGAGAGTGAAGTGATGATGATTATGATCTTTTTGTGTGTTGATTGAAATGTTATTCTCATTTACACACCTATGTATGAATATGATGTGAAGTGAAGGATTTTCTCACAATATGATGATTCTAAGGTTAAAAGGCTATTCTCACCTATTGAATCTATGAGCTATCTTATGAATTATGTTGGATTGAGTGTCAAGACATTCTTCAATGAATATGAACTTAGGTCAAGACCTAATATGAACTCCGTGGGAATTAATTCTTAGCACCGAGTGGATATTGTATATGAGATGGAAGCTTCTACCCTAGTTGAGTCCGGCTTCCAAGGAAAGCTTTTACACTAGTTGAGTCCGGCTTTCCAAATGGTTTCCTTATACCTAGTTGAGTCTGGGTACCCAATTTATGTCTCATGAGATGGAAGCCTTATACCTTAGTTGAGTCCGAGTTTCTAGTAGCAATCTCCTTATCCCATAAACGATGTGCCCTCATAGGTATTTAGCTAGTGGAATCACCTAAGCTAATTGTATGGTTCTACCTTTGGCAAGTAGGACAACCCTTTTCGGTGTGGGTAATACCAGATTCCATGTTAAGCTCACATGGTCTATGTCAGTTAAGGCTTATTCCCCAGAACAACAACATTGTGAACAAGAATATGAATTATGAACTATGGTTACTCAAGAAGCTTTACTTAGCATGGGTGGGATTTATGGGGTCTTATTCATGCAATGTACAAGTATGTTTTGAGGGTACCTATGGTATGTTTCCTTTATGTTATGATGATTTATATGTTGACTATGCTTATGACTTATGCTTTTACACTAATCTTCATGATGATCCGTAGAATTGATAAAGTGCACGTTTTCAACTAAAATGTTCCTTTTAGCATGATTTTAATGTTTTTATGCATGACTATCATACTTAGTGCATTTTTGTACTAACACCTACTTTTCCTACATTTTTCCTAAGTGTAGGGTCTGGTTCTCAAGGTGGTCCTCATTGTGGCTAAATCTTGGAATAGTTCACTTCTCCTAGCTTTTTGGTGAGTCCTCAAGATTCGATGACTGATGTTTTCACTTGTAGTTTCATTTCTTGTATTTCCTTTTTGGAATATGTTGTATGGGTTATGCCCCCTTTCTATTCAAATATTGTAATAGATGGCTATGTTGAGACTTAGAGTCTAGACTTCTGCTTTTGCTTTAGATGAAAATTTTAGAATTGGACTTTAAAAATGCGTTTTACTCTTATTGTTCTATTGCTTAAGTTATGATATGCTAAGTGGCTTGTATAGATTCCTTCGGGGTTCTATACGCCATGTTACATCTAGGGGTACCCTTGTGTCGTTGTTGCTACACTAGTTGCTTCAAGTGTGATCAGAATGATCATTTTATGAGAGAGTGTCCTAAGAACAGGCATGGAAATAGTAATGGGGGCAATAGAGCCTAGTCTTCTTTAGTTGCTCCACCAGATAGAGGTGCACCTAGAAAATCTACTTCAGGGGCAGCCGGAGGATCAAATTGTCTTTATGCTATCACTAGTTGCCAAGAGCAAGAGGATTCACCAGATGTTATCACTGTTATGATCCAAGTCTTTAATTTCGATGTTTATGCTTTGCTAGTTCTAGGAACAAGTTTATCTTTTGTGACTCCTTATTTTGCGATGAATTTTGATGTTCTTCCTAAGCAACTTCTTCAGCCCTTCAGTGTTTCTACACCTGTTGGTGAGTTTATTCTAGCTGAGAGAGTCTATCGTGATTGTACCATTTCTGTCAATCACAAGAGTACCATGGCTGACTTAGTTGAGTTAGATATGATAGATTTTGATATCATTCTAGGTATGGACTAGCTTCATGCCTGTTATGCATCAATAGATTGTAGAACTTTAGTAGTCAAGGTCCAGTTTCCCAGTGAACTAGTTATAGAGTGGAAGAGTAGTTCAACAGTGCTTAAGGGTCATTTTATTTCATACCTTAAGGCGATAAAGTTATTTTCGGTGATGGAATTAGAGTTGATACCTAGAAAATAGAGGCAATGCAGAATTGGCCTTGATATTAGGAGTTTCTTGGGATTGGCTGGTTATTATAGAAGGTTTGTCGAGGGAGTTTCATCTATTTCATCTCCTTTGACTAAGTTGACTCAGCAAACAATGAAGTTTCAATGGTCTGAAGCTTGTGAGAAAAGCTTTTAGGAATTGAAAAAGAGGTTGACTACTATCCCAATATTGACCTTACTAGAAGGTACACAAGGTTTTGTTGTGTATTTTGATGCGTCCCGAATTGGACTGGGTTGTGTGTTAATGCATAATGGTAAAGTGCATATTCTTCCAGTCAACTTAAGGTTCACGAGAGGAATTATCAAACCCATGATTTAGAATTAGTTGCCGTAGTATTTTCTTTGAAAATATGGCATCATTATCTTTGTGGAGTTCATGTAGATGTTTTCACCGATCACAAGAGTCTCCAATATGTGTTTAGTCAGAAAGAGCTTAATCTCATATAGAGAAGGTGGTTAGAGTTACTCAAGGATTATGACATGAGTATTCTTTATCACCCAGTTAAGGCTAATGTTATTGTTGATGCCATAAGTAGATTGTCTATGGGTAGTACCACCAATTTTGAGGAAGATAAGAAAGAGTTAGCAAAAGAGGTGCGCAAACTTGCACGATTAGGAGTCTGAATAATGGATTCCACTGAAGGATGAATAGTGGTGATGAATGTGGCTGAATTATCATTAGTGTCAGAAGTGAATGAGAAACAAGACCAAAATCCTATATTTCTTGAATTAAAGCCAAACAATCATAAGCTAAAAGTAATGGCTTTTGAACAAGGGGGAGATGGTGTATTAAGGTATCAAGGTAGGTTGTGTGTACCAAGGGTGGATGAACTCCAAGAGAGGATCATGGAGGAAGCTCATAGCTCTATATATTCTATCCATTCGGGTTCCACAAAGTTGTATCGTGATTTGAGAGAAGTATATTGGTGGAATAGTATGAAGAAAGGTATTACTGAGTTCATTGCTAAATGCCTTAATTGTCAACAAGTTAAAGTAGAGCACCAAAGGCCCGGTAGTATGGCTCAGAACATACAACTTCCAGAATGGAAGTTGGAGATGATCAATATGGATTTCATCACATGTTTACCTTGGTCTCGCAGGCAGAATAATTTGATTTGGGTTATTGAAGATCGAATGACTAAATCAGCCCATTTCTTACCAGTAAATATATCCATTCAGCAGAAGATTATGCTAAGTTATATATATTTAAGAGGTAGTCAGACTTCATGGAGTTCCAGTGTCCACCATTTCAGATAGAGGTGCACAATTTACTGCACAGTTTTGGAAGTCATTCTAGAAAGACTTGGGTTGAAATGTGAACTTGAGTATTGCTTTTCATCCTTAGACAGATGGTCAAGCAGAGCATACTATTCAGACTTTAGAAGTCATGTTGAGGGCGTGTGTGATCGATTTCAAAGGTAATTGGGATAATCACCCACCTCTCATTCAGTTTTCTTATAACAATAGTTACCATTCTAGCATCCAAATGGCTCCTTATGAAGCTCTTTATGGGAGAAGATACAGATCTTTTATTGCATGGTTTGAAGTTGGTGAAACTGGGTTGATAGGACCAACTTAGTGCATCAAGCTAAAAAGTGAAGGCTATTCAAAAGATATTGAAAACACCGAAGAGTCGTCAGAAATCCTATACTGATGTTAGAAGAAGAGACTTAGAGTTCGAAGTAGATGATTGGAGTTACTAGAAAGTTTAACCCATGAAGGATGTTATGAGATTTGGAATGAAGGGTAAACTTAGTCCCCGTTATATTTGTCCTTACATAATATCCAAGAGGATTGACAATGTAACTTACGAGTTAGAGCTACCACAAAAGTTAGCATCGGTTCATCCCGCATTCCACATTTTTATGTTGAAGAAGTGTATGTGCGATCCTTCACTTATCATACCTACCAAATATATTGGTATCAAGGATAGCTTATCTTATGATGAGATTCCTGTTCAGATTCTAGATCGCCAAGTTCGCAAGTTGAGAACTAAAGAAGTAGCATCAGTCAAAGTCATTTGGAGAAATCAGTTTGTTGAGGAAGATACTTGGGAAGATGAGGAGGATATGAAGAAGTGGTACCCACATCTCTTCGAATCCGGAGAAGTTCCAAATTAAGGTACTAATCCTTTTCTTCGCTTTTATTTTAAGTTGGCATGTTGTATTTAGATTTTTGCTTGTTGGGTGTTTGAGCTAGGTGTTAGATATTATGCCTTAGCCTACTAAGAGTAATCTCCTTTGAGGACAAATGTTCCTAAGGGGGAGATATTGTAACACCCCGCTACTAGAAAGATTTTGAATTAGAAAGAAACCATTTTTTGGAAATAATCAAATTTGGAAAGTTGGACAAAGTTAAGCTAAGTATGAGTTTTGGGTAAACTTTAAACGACCATTACTCCTAGATAAAGATGAGTTATGTGTGTTAAAAGATACCGTATAAAATATCTTTCAATTTTCTTTCCAACGCCACAGAGTTTGCTCAATTTTGAGTTCGTATGAGGGAGATATGGCTATTTGAAGTCGGGCTGTCTAGATAAGTAAAGTCAAAACCAGATTTTAAAACGGTATTATGGTCTTTTCACTACCCAATTAATTGAATTCGTTTTTGTTAATTAAGTTGGAGTCTAAACTGATTTGGTTTAATTTACGCTTCATAATATAAGTTAGGGTTTTGAGAGAAGAGAAGAGAAGCGAACAGGAGAAAAAAGGAGAAGAAGCTTAGAATGTCACGTTCTTGAAGGTTTGCTTGTGGATTTCGCCAAGGGTTGCTCCTTATGAGGCATGTGAGATCACATAGCGTTGGGTTAGTTCACCCACGCGCCAATCATGATTTAATTCAGCGATATTATGTTCTTGATAGTATAGAAATTGAGTTCTTGATGAATATTGTTGAAGTTTCTATTGATTTCTTAATTGTTAAAGTTGTTGAGAAGTTCTTAGGTTAAATTCATGATATTTGATGTTGTTTTGAGCAGATTCTTGCATATTTTGGTTATGTATTCGAATCTAAGTCTTTGGGAAAGGAACCAATCGAAACTAGAGGGTTTAGAGTTGAAAAATGAGCAAGAAAAATTGGGGATTTTATGGTCAGGGGTCTGGGGTGCTGCGCTAGCAAGAGCGCCCTACTTTGGGGTCTGAAGTTTGGGCTCTGGGGCGCCTTGCTACTCAGAGTACCCTAGCCCAAGCGCTGAAGTTTTGGGTCTGGTGCCCCGGCCACTCAGAGTGCAAGGGATGCCAGGTCTTCTACCCTTTCCCACTTCTTTCCATTTGAGTTCCCTTGATATGTACCTATGGTTTCTAGTTGATTTATACACTCTAAGGTACATCTTAACAACATGGAATCATTCATAACATGAGATCATCAGCCTTGAATCCGTAATTCAATTCAAGGAAAGTTAAGACTCAAGTCAAGAGAAGTTCTTATAGTGTTTCCTAAGTCTTTGGCAAATGTTTTAACTTTGTTTTAAGACTGGAGTTTTGAGTTGAGTAAAGAGTAAAAGACTGAAGTTCATTTATTCAAAAGAAGTATATCGGGACTATGTATTCCCAAAGAGTAATTGTTTTCATAATTAAACAATAATGGAAACACTGATTTCCAACATAGACTTTGAGCTAGTTTTGAGTAAAGAGTAAATGCTTTCACAATTAAGAAAGAGAGGAAACTTTGTTTTACAAGAGAGTCTTTGAGCTGAGGTTATGAGCAATAATCTCAAACCATATAAAGAAGTTATGTTTTTAAACATATGAACTAGTAATATTTTGGGAGTAGTATTGAGCACCGATATGGAGGAGAGTTCATACAACTCACATCATCCATAAACCATGTATCCATCATGGGTTGAAAAGGGTCATAATTTTTAGATGATTCCTTAGTGCTTTTAGCATAGACTAGTGGATCCACTTAGTGAGTTAGGTTCTATGCCCTTGGCATGGTATAGGACGACCCTGGCAGCGTGAGGTAAAACGTTGTATCATCACATAGCTTTTAAGTGATGGTTGTCGATTAGAGAAACTCCCATAAACGTATTTTAGTATTCTTATTTACACACAGTTATTTGTTGTTTTATATACACATAAAGTTCATATTGTATCTTTGCATACATAAAAAGTTTCTTTTGTATTTCTAAATACACAGATTTATTATCCATGATTTGAAAGCTTTTCTTTATATTGCATTTATATTATTGCTTTGTATTGAAATGAGTTAAGTTGGGTTGAGTTGAGCCCATGTATGTTCTTTCAATGCCTTTCAAGCTTATGCCTTATTTTAGAATTCCCCTCGCATGCTTGTACATTCAATGTACTGACACCATTTGGCCTGCATCATTGTTATGATGCAGATACAGGTAACCAGGATCAATATCCAGCGCTTCGTTGATTCTAGTTGAACTTAAGAGTTGTTGGTGAGCCTCTTTGCTTTTGGAGGACCCCTTTTTACTACTTTATAGTTAGTTCACTAGGATGTCGTGGGTCTTGTCCCGACATCCATATCAGTTGTTAGAGGCTTCATAGACAGTTAGTTTGATGTAAGTTCTCGAGTCTTTCTATTTTAGTTATGCTTGAGTCTTGAGTTTCCACTTTGGCCAGCGAATGTTTAGTTATAATACATTCTCAGTTATCTTTGAGCTCTCAGTTTACTTTTAAAGTACATTTATATTTGAGTAAAGTCTTTCGCTAAGAGTTAAGCCATGCTAAGGGTTCGCTTAGGGCTAGCAATGGTTCTCGAGTGTAGTCCCGCCCAGGGTGTAGGCTCAGGGCGTGAGACCTAACCTGGAACAAATTGATACATTCTATCCTCTATTGACTGTACAATATTGGGAGCATACCTAACAAAATAATTAAACCTGAGGCTATACTAACACATACTCATACTGTCCTACTGAAAATATAGGAAAAACTCAGCTTGGCCATGTGAAAGGTAATGTGGTAGATACTAATCTCTAAAGGCCTTGGAGAAATCCTTCGATTTAGAAGGAAGTGCTTAGCTCCCTTGGATTTTGCCCATGCGTCATACCATAACAAAGGTACATCATGTAGCCTAAAAATTATTTACACTACTCCCTTTGTAACTGTAGCTCGCATCACCTTCAACACTCTATAAGTCTGATCAATAAAATTATGGGTGTCCTTATTAGGAAAAGATCTGGTGAAAAGTAGAAGACTCAAGCTCAGAAACTAACAAACTCTGGAACACTCATCCACATATTCTCTGGGTCCTTCCACTACTTCCAATTGTTGTTCCTATGTAGCAGTAATACGAGCCATCAATTGAATAGCTCACTCAATACACTGTCCCTCTAGGCTACCGGAGGTGTGATAGGTGTAAGACGATTAACAACTCTTTCACCTTCATGTATCAATCGGGCTTGGGGAGCTAGATGTAAGCCTAAACTAACTCTAGTTGGAGCTTGAGGGGCTGTAATGACTGGAGCAGGAGACTCACTCTGAGCCTTTATCTATCTCCCTATTCATCTAAAGGGTGTTGTTGTTTTGGAACTGCGAACTTTAAGTCTAACTTGGGTGCTTTTGAAATCTGAAAGGTTTAAACTTTCCATGAATGCTAGTTCCTTTTATTTTGTTAACTTCTTGTTGCTATTTATTTTATTCGAAATGAAAAATACAAAAATATGTTTTTAATTTGTGTTTGCATTACACTCTTTTTTAGACCATGACTTATAGCAAGACATGACACTGACAAGCTAGGGTGGAAAGCATCCTCCTACAAGGGTAAAGGAATAAATAAGGGGTTCTCATGCTTCCGGTGATAAAGATAAGAGTGTAAAATTATATATTGATGGTAGGAAGATATATTACACCCTATACAAAGCTACATGGACATTTATGTCGTAGAAATTTTTTTATATGATGAAGTTTGAAGATGTGTATCCTTGCACAGACGAATAGTACTGGGATGGAGATTGGTTCCCCTTAGATGACTTACACGGAGCTTATTACCCCGAGGAGGATTTTGAGTTTTATGTGCCATACCAAGATAGATAAGAAGCATTTATCATTCACGGAGAAATACTATATTCTCTCAGCTTTGATTCTAAATTAGCTTTAACGGGAATTGTTCCACCTAGATCACTTAATTTACTAATTTTGAGATACTAGACGCATTTGGAATGTGCTAATTTTTACTTGACTAGCCGGCGCATCGATGCTTTTTCTTTCTTGATTTTTTCTACTTATGATCTTCTACATAGTTTCCTATACTTTTGGCTACAACTTGACACCCCTAGGAGTTTAATCCGTTGTAATATGTTCAACCTCTTTAATCTTTAGTTGGGTAGCCTTTATTGATTGGTCATTACCTATTTGCAAGTTAGATGCCTTATCTTATCATCTTCACAGTCGACAAACCCTTTGGGAATTTACTCTTTAGCTGGTCGACCCTTACTAATACCCCTGGGAGTTTACTCTTATGCCGGGCTACCCCTATTGGTTTCTAATGAGTACAAATATTTACTGATGGTCCTACTGCATACTCTAGATTCATATGCATTGCCTATCACAAGTATACTTGCTCGTTGATTGTACTCTTCAATTTATGGCAGGGTTGGGTTACTGTTTTGACTATATTCTTTTCTTTGCTGTTATTTATCTAATAACTGATAGGCTTTGTTTTCAGAACTGTAGTTGTTAGTCCTCTTAACCCTGTGTAGTTTTCTCTAAATCTTAGTTCCTTGCCAGTAGGTTGTTGGCTTGCGTTCTAGGTACATTCTTGACTAGACTTCTTATTCTTTGCATCAGTTTCTATTCCTTATTGCTTGTCTTCCTTAGTATCTCATGTTTAGTTACTTATTCGATGCATTCATTATTCCTTGTTTTTATGCAAGTTTTATCTTTTAAGCTTATTTGGCCTATACCTATTGAATTCTATTTTTGTACTCATACTATACTTCTGCTCCCTGCAGCTTATAATTTGGACTATCGTCGTTGATTTGGAGTCGTGTGGAGTAGAGTGGTGTTCAAATACTAGGGTGAGCTCCTACAATTCAGAGTTGCCGGTTTCAATCTTTTTAGGCTAGGCTCAGTCTTTATATTAAATTCAGAGACAACCTATAGTTACCTTTTATTTGTAAATTCCTTGTATTCTTTATTTTGTTTAGATGCTCGATTACCGACTAATGCCAGGTTTTGGGATGGTTCCTTCTGTTGCATTTATATTGATTACCCTTTTTCTATTTCGTTATAAGTTTTGTGCTTGTTGTTGTTGACTTCCACTTGGTAGTCCGTTGTTTATAGCTCCAGATTCTGGGGTAGGCTTACCTTTTTGTGGGGAGTAGTAGATGCCATCATGACCTGAGAAATTAGGTCATTATAGTTTTGTATTAGAGCTCTAGGTTTACATGAATCATATGTATTGAAACAAATGCCTGGTAGTGTCCTTTGGATCATTGTAGAGACATCTATATATTATCTTCGGGAGTCTATACGACATTCTAAGGAAATTGTATTCTTTACTCTTCATTGTGTGCCTTAATTTTGGTTAACCTCCAAAACTACTTCTTTAAAATCTACTATCTCCTTGATAGAGAGCACGAGGTATTTGATGGACGTGGATGTAACATCATCACATTTCACCATAAATTTAGCACATGTTCAGGTTAGAGGGCCTCAAGTGGGCACATACCTTGAGGTCGACGGCATTCTACAATATTTATAGAGCATTTGGGTAGCCTTGGTTCTGACAGGGTCATACACAACCTTGACTACTCGAGATTTAGTATAAGGAGGTATGTGCTTCTTCAAGGGGATACTTAAGACATGTGCGGTTCTTGGTGCAACGGGTGCTTCTCAGAGTAGAGTTGGGTTTACTAGTCCCCAATAAGGTTCGTCGTCCGTTTCTAACTATGTGTTGGAATTTCTTGAGTGGGCCAGGTTTAGTCCCACATTATTTACAGATAGGGAGATTAGTTAGGGGATCAACTGAGGGTTGGCCTTCGAATTCCGATTGGTGTTAGAGTATCTAATAAAAGTGGGGTCTACTTTTCCTAGGTTGTTGGTAATGTGATAGTTATGGAGCAGGCATGCCTTGAAACCTAAAAAGATAGGGTAAGAGGCATCACCCTTTGTTCCATTCTGACAACATTCCACTTTGAGGTGGGTATCAGTTTATTGAGGGTCATCTTCCTTCTTGACCTATCAAGCCTATTAGGGTAGCATTTCATGTTCTAGGGGGGTTTGAGGTAGTTCATGGTACGTACAATAAGTAGATTTCAGGATTAATTTATCATGATAGTCATTCTTGACCTTGAGGTGTTGGGTTTCATGTTCCTTAGAAGGGTCTTCACAATAAGTTTCCCTTGGTGACATTTGTTATGAGCGTCACGAGGTAGGCCACTATGTCAGAGATTGTCGCAGGGCCCAGTCAAGATAGTTAGGGGTGGTTCTAAGTATTGCAGAGGTAGGCAAAGTAGCTCATCATGTTCTTTACGCAGGGCTTTAGAATACATAGGTTGCTATGATTGTGAAGGGTTTGACCATTCTCTGAGAGAGTGCCCAGGTGGGGTTTTTTTTCTAGACATCGTAAAAATCTTATATTCTAAAAGCAAGGTTGGTCAGATCTTGTTGTACTTTTGGGGAACTTGGCTATCGATCTAAATCTTGTCCTTGGAATGGGACCATAATAAGTGGTATTCAGTGTGGACATTTTTTGTGGGTTGATAACACCTTCAGTTAGAGGTGGTAGTATTTATTTTCCAGGTTCTACTTTAAGTGCTCCTGTTGAGATTCGGCATAATCCATTATTTGATTCTATAAGAGGACTAAAGGCCGAGGCTCCAGGAATCCCTTCTTTGGATGCAATTTTGTGGCGTTATACCAGTGTTCTTATTTTTGTGTTTTTTTGGACTTTCATGCATATTCATGTTTCTTTGAGTTGTTATCTATCGTTTGTGTGTTATGACAACTTTATCTGAGGATTATGTATATGATTTAGCTCATGTAGATTATTTTTGTTAGTAGTGGATATCCTAGGTCGTATATTTTCTATTGAGACTAGTTGATGTGTACCTCCTCGTGTCTTTCCATTGATGGTTTTTATTATGGTGGTAGTTTTGAGATATTCAGTTTCCCTTTTCCCCACCATCTTTTTACCTCCCCTGATTTGAGAAAGACCAAAAATGCAAAGTTTCAAAAGTTGTAGGTGCCACCGACGAGGACAATCCACGAGCCGTGGTCTGAACCCCGGACCGTAGGTAAGGTTCGTGGCTGGCCACACAATAATTCTAGAAAACCCTGACCCACACCAGGACCTACGAAGAGTAGCTGGGACCACGGTCCGTTGTCCAAGGTCATGGATCGTGGTCCTCAATACCCAGTCCCAGACGCCAAATGATGAGATGACAGGACCAACCATAGGTCCATCCACGGTCCTTTGGTCATGCTCGTCCTTGGCCCCGATAGCTTTTTAGTTAGGGGTCGTTTGGTCTTTTCCCCTATGCGTTGGACACCTAAACTATGTTGTTTAACCCTAAACATAGTTGTTTTGGTCAGTTTAACCCTAGTAACTTAATTAGATCTTTACCTAATCGATTATTCTCCAAAATCAATCGATATTTCGAATGAAAGAGGCGACCAAACCCTTTCAAGAATGCAACGAATCTTCTTTAGTACCAACCCTGAAATTGAACGATTCCTCCGTGAAATTCGTCACCAGGTATGTGGGATTTCACTAGTGGGTTCCTTCCATCCACTAGGTCCCTAGAATTCAATGAGATTCTTGATTCCCTATATCTTGTTTAAACTTAGGAGAATTGTTGTGAATTAATGAGTCTGAGTTTTGAACTCATTTAGAGATTTGTTTAGATAGGTTTAGTGTCCTCATATGCCTAAATTGTGCCATGAACTGATAAGAAATCCTTGATTTTCAGGTACATGGGTGGACAAACAAAGAAAGGACATTAATAGGCAAAAAGGACAACACGAGCTGAAAAAGAGATAGGAAAGCAAGCCTGAAGATCGCTGAGAGAACTTGGCAGATTGCCAAGTCACCCTCTTATTGCCTAAATTTATAATATACTGAGCGTGGAACAAGAAGAACTTAGGCGAACTACTTCCTCGATCGGCGACTCATCGACTGCATCAGCAAAGGGAAACCATGTCGCCAAAAGAACTAAATTAGATCAAGGTGAGTTCAGATTGATGGGCTAAAAGACCAAAAAGCACATCGCGGAAGTGATCGGCGATACCGATCTGGATCGCCTAAAATTACAGTTCTTAAAGGAAAGAAATGTGAAGAAGGAAGGCGAGAGAAAAGGATGATCGGCGAGTCACCGAATGGTCGGCGAAGCCCGACTTTCCTCACCGATCGGCCCAAAAATCCACCCCTCAAATTAGTATAAATCGATTTTTGAAAGAGAGAGAAAGCATTCAGAAATTGTGATGAACAAAAGTTAGAGAGCAAAAAACACTGCTATTGTTGATTTCAAGTAATTTTAGCAAGGTTTTTCAATTGGTTTTTGTACTAGAGAAGATACTATTCAGTTTTGACTTTTGAATTTCATTTTACCGAGCTATGGAAAATGTGGCAGGTATTGAATTTCGTCTTTTTACTATGATTGGCTAAACTCTAACCTTGGGGGTTTGACAATGTGACCAACTACTGTGTTTGGCTTAATAGGTGTTACCAATTAGTAAATTGTGGTGTTAATTTGAAGTTGGTCTGAGTTATTATTGTGGTTTAACTTCATTATTCAATGTCTAGTGTGATATACCTGTGAGTTTTGTGCTTGCTTGAGAGAGAAGTATAGAACTAAAGTAGTAATTTGGCATCCTTAGTAGTGGGTCATGATGGTTTTAGCTTGAGAAAGTGAAGCTTGAGATTCAACCTTTGTATCTAGCTCGAGAGTGTAGATTTGATGAGAAAAGTGGGTTGATTACCTTATGGATAGTGTTGAAGTTAGAGAGAATTCAGTGGAAATAGGGTAATTGTTCGAGAGAAAATTGCCTTACTTATAGTCCATTCTACCCACGACGAATTAACTTTATTGGTAATGATGCACACCCGTTAAGTCAAGCTAGGCAGTTGGTTAGTCAATCCCCCAAGTCTTCTCTCGTTATTTGATTGTACCTTGTGGTTTGTTGAAGTTGGTTGGTAACGACATTCTGGATTTTGACTTCTAGACTTTTAAGTGTGGTGTTTGCTCAGCTGAAAAGGTCACCGTCATACTTTCATAGTTGAACTCAAAAGAAAGCTACTCTCTGTGGAATCGACCCTAACTCATCTAGTTGGGTTTATACTGATTTACGATCGTTGACACTTAGGACTGGATGAAGTGTCTTTGAAACTTTAATCAAAATGGCGCCGCTACCGGGGAGTAGCATTGCTTAGAGTTCCTTTATTGAAGTTACAATTGTAAGTTTGTCAGTTGTAATTAAATCAGTTTAGACTGCATTGTGTTAGTACTGGTTGAGCTGAATATAAATAAGGATGAATGAGAAAGAGGTGAATAGTAGCATGGCAGGCCACCGAGATGGCATTGAGGATATTAATAGTGCTTCAACCCAACACAATCGGGAGAAATGGGTGCAATTTGCCTACCATCAACTGATAAGAATGTAATATTTGAGATCACAAGAACAACTCTTCATCTCCTCCAAATGAAGGGACATTTTGGTGGGTTATCTCATGAAGATCTGTATGATCATGTGAGGAATTTCATAGATTTGTGCAGCCCGCTGCCATTCAAGAATGTGCCACAAGAATTAGTCCGGCTTAGACTATTTCCACTATCTTTGACGAGGGAGGCTAGCATGTGGTTGACCGAGCTACCAAAGAATTCTATCATTCGTGGGATGAGGTCATCACGACATTGAATGCAATATTCTTCCCTCCGTCGAGGATGATGAAACTTAGGGATAACATTCAAGGTTTTGAGGTATTGGAGGGTGAACCCATCCATGAAACGTGGTTGAGGTTCAAGAAACTCCTACATCAATGCCTAACTCACGGGCTACCAAACGATTTGCTACTTCAATATTTTTACCGGAGTCTTGATTAGGTTAGTAAAGGAGTGGCTGATCAATTGGTTCGAGGGGGAATAATTTTTAGAGTTGAGGAGGGTTCTTCCTCATGTTATTTAAAGCCAGGGGAGAATAAAGGTTGGAATTCCAAGAGATACGAGGAGGGTTTTCACCCATGCTATTTACAGCTAGGTGGGAATCAATATTGGAATTATAATAAAGGGGAAGAGCAAAGAAGGTACTATCAGGAATGGGCCGAGCAAAGTGATTTTTGGAGAAGAGAGAATGACCGTGAAGAAGACCACACTCAATCGAGTGAGAGTCCGAAGTCAAAAGGGAGTACAAGTAGTCCTCGAGTGAATGACTTACTATCACGTATCATTGACAAAGTGGAAGGTTCAGATGATTTGTTACAAGGGATGAAAGCCAACTTGTCGTCATTGAACAATAGAGTGAACTCTCACGCAGATGCAATCAAGATTCTTGAGGATCAGTTGAGTTTACTTTCAGCACAATTGGAACAAAATATGATGAGGGAAAATATGGACAGAGGTCTAGCTGTGGTTACTCATAGTGGCAAAGTAGTTATGGTGATGTGACATGCAATAGCGAAGCTCAAGTGCATGAAGAAGAGAAGGGAATGGAAAAGAAGAAATACCCATCCATTAAAGCATTGCCAAAGGGTCACAAAAAGATGTGGAAAAACAATATCCAATCCCAAAACCTACGCAACCTCTACCCAAAATATCTCCTCCCTTTCTCCAACGCCTCAAGAAGAAGAATGAGGATGAGAAGTTTATGAAGTTCCTATCGGTGTTCAAGACATTATCGATTAATCTCCCTCTAGTGGAGGCATTGTTGGAAATGCCGGGTTACGCCAAGTTTATGAAGGAGTTAGTCACAAAAAAAAAGCTTGGACTTTGAAACCATTGAAGTTTCTCATAGTTATAGTGCAATTATGACAAATGAGATGATCAAAAAGAAAGAGAACCCCAGAGCTTTCACCATTCCTTGCACCATCGGCATGCTCCAATTTGCCAAGGCCCTATTTGATTTAGAAGGAAGCATCAACCTAATGTCGTACGCAATTTACAAACAACTTGGGTTGGGTGAACCTAAAGGCATGATAATGAGACTCTTAATGGCAGACATATCAATTAAACACCCTGTGGGGATACTATATGACATCTTGGTAAGGTTTGACTGATTCATTTTCCAGGCTGACTTTGTCATCCTTGACTGCGAAATTGATACTGAAATTCCCATTATTCTAGGAAGACCTTTCTTAGCAACGGGGAAGCATTGGTGGATGTTAAAAGTGGGGAATTCAAATTTTGGGTGAACAAGGATGAAGTGAACTTTAATGTATGTAAGTCAATGAAACACCCAAGAGATATTCACATGGTTTCTACTATTGATGTTATTGATGAGGTAGTGGCTAGTGTGAGCCATTTGATGTGTATGAGTGAACCGCTTGAAGCCGTACTTGCCAACTATGATGAGTTTGAAGTCCAAGGCTATGAAGGGGTAGTAGCTGCTATTTTGGGTTTGGGAGTATATTCCAACACCACATTGAAGCTGGACATTGATTTGAAAAACTGGGAAAGTCCTCCTGAAAAGCCATCAACGGAAGAGCCAACGAAGCTTGTGCTGAAAGTACTTCCTCCCCTTCTCCGATATGCTTTATTAGGAGAGAATATTACAATACCCGTAATCATTGCAACTGATTTGCTTGAATGGCAAGTAAAATTTCTCTTAGAGGTATTGAGAAGATATATCAAAGCTATAGAGTGGACTATCGCTGACATAGTGGGTATTGCTCTCGCCATTTGTACCCACAAGATTCAGCTTGATAGTGGATGTAAACTGAGTGTTGAACATCAGAGGAGATTAAACCCATCGATGAAAGAGGTAGTAAAAAAATCAGATAATCAAGTAGTTGGATGGAGGTGTGATCTACCCTATTGCGGATAGAAAATGGGTAAGTCTGATACAATGTGTACCGAAAAAGGGAGGCATCACGGTAGTTCCAAATGACAAAGGGGAGCTTGTGTCTATGAAACCGGTAACCAAAAGGCGAGTATGTATGGATTACCGGAAGTTAAACTCATGGACCGGAAAAGATCATTTCCCCATGCCTTTCATGGATTAAATGCTTGATTGACTATTAGAAAGAGGATGGTATTGCTTTTTGGATGGTTACTCCGGTTATAATCAAATCTTCATCACTCCAGAAGACAAAGAAAAAACTACCTTCACCTGCCCATATGGAACCTTTGCATTCAAACGGATGCAATTCGGGTTGTGTAATGCTCCGACAATATTTCAACGTTGCATGCTTTCTATTTTCACTGACATGGTGGAGGATTCAATGGAAGTCTTCATGGATGACTTCTCGGTTGTAGGTGACACTTTGAAGTGTGTTTAGAACACGGAGAACAAGTTCTCCAAAGATGTGTGGAGACCGATTTGGGTCTTAACTGGGAAAAATGTCGCTTCATGGTTAAGGAAGGGAGAGTTGTTGGTCACAAAGTGTCACAAAAAGGGCTGGAGGTTGATAAAGCAATGATTGAAGTGATCGAGAAGTTACCATCACCAATTTCATTGAAGGGTATTCATAGCTTCTTGGGGCATGCCGGCTTTTACCTGAGGTTTATCAAGGACTTTTCAAAAATTGCACACCCTCTATGCAAACACTTGGAGAAGGAGGTGAAGTTTAACTTTGATGATGCGTGCATGGTGGCCTTTAAGTGCTTGAAAGAAAAATTGATCTCCACTCCGGTTATCATTAGTCCCGATTGGTCTGAACCCTTTGAAGTTATGTGTGATGCAAGTGGCATGACATTAGGCATCGTGTTGGGGCAGAAACACAACAAACTATTTCACCGTACTTACTACGCAAGTAAAACTCTAAACGGTGCTCAAAGTAACTACACAGTGACAGAACAACAATTACTTGCAGTAGTATATGCGTTTGAGAAATTTCGGGCCTACTTGCTAGGCATTAGAGTGGTTGTTCACACTGACCATGCTGCGCTACGTTATTTAATGGCAAAGAAGGATGCTAAGACAAGATTGATAAGGTGGGTGCTATTGTTATAAGAATTTGACTTTGAAGTCGAAGATAGAAAAGGCTGTGAAAATTTTGTGGCTGACCACTTATCGAGATTGGAAGGCAAGGAAAATGACGTGCTGGAGGTAGACATAAATGATGCCTTTCCCGATGAACAAGTATTCACAATAGCTCTCCAACAAACTCCTTGGTATGGTTATTTTGCTAACTATATAGTGTGTGGGTTGATACCGGAAGAACTAAACTTCTATAAAAAAAAAGATTTTGTTTGATGTCAAGAAATACTTTTGGGATGAATCATACTTGTTAAGAGAGTGCGTAGACCATATCATTAGGAGATGTGTTCCGGAAGAAGAATTCTATGATAGTCTCCACGCTTGTCATTCTTCATCGGTTGGGGGTAATCATGTTGGAGTGCACACGGTTGCTAAGATCCTCCAAAGTGGTTACTACTGGCCATCCCTTTACAAGGACGCTCAGGAGTTTTCTAAGAAATGTACGCAATGTCAAAGACAAGGTGGAGCATCCAGAAGACATGAGCTTCCTCTGAAACCGATTTTGGAAGTTGAGTTATTTGATGTTTGGGGAATCGATTTCATGGGTCCATTTGGAAACAAGTACATCTTGGTGGTGGTAGACTATGTTTCTAAGTGGGTGGAAACTGTAGCGTTGCCAATCAACGAAGGGAGAAGTGTTGTTCAGTTCCTAAAACGCTACATTTTCGCTAGGTTTGTCACTCCTCGAGCTATCATTAATGATGGTGGGTCCCACTTTTGCAATAGGCTTTTTACATCAGCATTGAGCAAATATGAGGTGAAGCATAAAGTAGCAACGCCATATCATCCTCAGATAAGTGGCCAAGTGGAAGTTTCAAATAGAGAGATCAAAAATATTTTGGGTAAGATCGTATTTGCAAAAAGGACTAATTTGTCTCGAAAACTAGAAGATGCTCTGTGGGTATATCACACTGCCTACAAGACACCAATCGATATGTCTCCTTATCAACTAGTCTTTGGGAAATCTTTCCATTTACCAATTGAATTGGAGTACAAAGCATTATGGGCATTAAAGGCTCTGAATCTGGACTGGGAAAGAACTTCAAAAGGAAGAGTAGATCAACTCAATGAGTTGGATGAATTCAGGGTTAAGGCCTATGAGAGTTCTTGTCACGACCCAAGGGTACCCCCTAGATGTAACACGGCGTACTTGATCCCGAAGGGGTCTCATACAAGTTCTTATCACAATCATAAACATAAAGTCATAGAAATTATGCGGAATTAAAAAAATTGTTTACAATCGAAGTTTTTCATAAATCATAAATAAAAGTCTGAACATTGTCTCCATAAGCCATCTAATACAATCGAAGTCTCAAAATAGGGTCACAACCCTTACAATCGAAAACTGAAAGTCTAATACAGATGAAAGGAAAGTAACATCAACATAATACTCGTCCTCGGATCCATGAGGACTCACCATAAGCTTTCAGGAAAAGACTATCAAAGCTTGTATCAAGAGAAGGACACTTCAATTGCCGGAACCTACACTTTGTAGAAACATGTAGAAGAAATACGACTGAGTACAAAAATGCACTAAGTATGATAGCCATGCATAAAAAAATCATTGAAAACATGCAAAAAGGGACATTTTAGTTATAAAGCATGCATTTGCTAAGTTTTAGAACCATCATGCACTTTTAGTGTAAAACGCAAGTCACAAGCATATTCTTCATATAAATCAATATAACATAATAGAACCATTTCTTAGGTAACCCTAAGTCATACTTGTGCAATGCGTGAATGGCATCCCATAATACCACCAACACTAAGTATTACTTTTGGACCACCATAGTCCTACATATCATTGTTAACCTCATCATAGTCAATACTCATAGATAAGGAGACTTTCATGTTCATTAACTCACATTAAGGAAAGTCAATCATAGCAACAATCTAATTAACATTCATAATTCATAAGTCATCATAGCATAAGAGAACCACAGTACAACCCCTTTCAAAGTCCACTTGTACCATGCATGAATGAAGTCCCATACCCCCATTCACACTAAGTAGAGCTCCTTGAGAAGTCATAAGTGATAGCCCATGTTCCTTGTTCTTATCACAGTTTGTATTCTTGTCATATAGGTAAAATAGCCATAACCGGCATAGACCATGTGAGCTACATGGAATCCGGTGTCATCTCCACACCGAAAAGAGATGTCCTATTTGCCTAAGGTAGAACTACATGTATTAGGTTTTAGGTGGACCCACTAGCTAAAAGCCTATGTGGGCACATAGTTACGGGATAGGGAGATTGTTTCTGGAAACCCGGCCTATTGTATTGACGGGGGAGCTTCTATCTCATGAGGTTAACTTTAGAAACCCGGCCTATTGTATTGACGGGAGAGTCTTTACCTCATATTCCATATCCACTCGGTGCTAAGCATAATTCCCTTTAAGTTCATGTTAAGTCTTTACTTAATTTCATGTTTATGGAAGAATGCCCTAGCACTCAAACAAACATGGTATCATGGTAGATCATAGATTCAATAGGTGAGAATGGCCTTACAAACTAGAATCATCATTATATGAGTAAACCTTTCACATCATATTCATAGTGTGTTAATGAGAATAGTCTTTCAATCAACACACCTAGATAATCATATTCATAAATACTTCATGCATGTTTGTGTGTAAGGGTATAGGGAAGAAGGATCTTTCAATCAATACCACAATTTACACTATAGCCATAGGATCTTCATACTCATAGTAAATCTTGTAGCACATGCACAATTCTCATAAACTGCACTTCAAGGGTCATGGATCATGATTCATCAATATCTCTAGAATTGCTTCATTGAACATGTATAACAACGTAATTGAAATAATCAATTCATCACATTCATAATAGTATAGCATTGTACTAGTCATTGACCCAAAATCATACTTGGAGATCTAATTTTGGAAAATAGGGAAATTCTTGGATTCATGGGGGACTTTATCATAAAACCACCATAAAACAACAATTCAATTATAATATAAAACAATTAAATCATTGAAATCATTTTTAGGAAGAACCCATGACTTAGATTGAAAACCCTAGGTTTTGGAGAATTACCTACTTTGAAATTGAGAGTTTGAGGGCTTCATGGAAGAAAGCTAACCATGAATCAAGAGTACCATACCTTGATTGAATATTTCCTCACAAATTTGAGTAGGGAAGATGAGTTCTTGAGCCCTAATCTTCAAGTTCTTCTTCTTCTTCAATGGAGGTTTTAGAGAGAGAAATTTTGTGAGGAATATGAAGTTCTTGGGTTTTCTTTTAGATTCTATAAAAGTGACTTAATTGGGGGAAATTTGAGTCTAAAAAGCTTTTATGCTTATTAGTAAAAGAGTAAAATAATGTGGGTTCAATTTTGGAAGAATAACTGAAGACCCTTAGGCTTGAATTTAAAATCAGCCTATAAGCACGTTTTAGTTCACCTAATGCACACCTTAGCTTGCCAAGGGCACTAAGGCGACACACCTATTGGTCCCTTGGCTTGCCTAAATATCCAGAATGCTCCATTATGGAGCATCTCCCATGTTCGATGTGGAGGGCCTTTGGGTGATGTGCCAAGTTGGTTGGCCCGCCCCGACCTAGCTAGCCTTATATTCCAGTAGCTAGGCTGGAGGGGGGGGCTTCCCACTAGGCGAGGGAGGTCCATTTGGCTAGTCGCCAATGGACTTGGGCGATGTTGCTGCCCTATCGCCGAATGGTCCAAAGCAAAAAATTGTTTTCCTTCACTTTTCTTAGGTGATTTAGGCCCTTGCCCTCTTTCTAGACTCTTACCCCATTCATTTGATCTCTAGTTAAGCCTACACATTTCCGGAGTGTTACATTATCTCCGCCTTGGGAACATTCATCCTCAAAAGACGATCTAGGCACCTTAAGGAAGTAAAGACTCAAGACTAGCAGTCCATCATGCATGCAACATAAAAATAATGCACGATTCAAGGGAGGAAACATCAACTCCATCTCAATTACCATCAATCCAACATAAGGAAGTAGGAACTGCATCTACCAACCCAAAATGCATGAAGTTCAACATTTCTCATGCTCATAGGAGGAACTACCTTCTCCAACACAACATTAATGGACCCAATATGCCATGTCATAAAAGACTAACACATGTTCATCAATTCGTCCCATGAAGTCAAATAGGCAACATCATACAAAAATGCACAACAACATCACAAATACATAATTTATGGAACTCATTTTATTACTAAATTTGAATTCTTTTCAAGAACATGCATAACATAAGGAAATCATAGAAAAACACATTTATCATACATGACTCCCAAAACTAGGAACTCAAGAAGAACTACTTACCTCAAGCTTGAGTAGGAGTAGAAGGAAAAAGATGATGATAACGGGACTTTATATCGGCCTCGGCCTTCCATATAGCACCCTCAACTAAATAATTCCTCCATAGAACCTTCACGGAAGCTATTTCCTTATTTCTCAACCTTTTAACTTGTTGGTCCAAGATTTTGACCGGAACTTCCTCATAGGAAAGGTTCTTATCAACCCCCAATCCTTCTAAGGGGATAATGTCTACCGGGTCAACTATGCACTTCTTAAGCATGGAAACATGACAAACCGGGTGAGCCAGAGCTAATTCATTCGGCAAGTCTAACTCATATGCAACTTTCCCAACATGTCTCAAGATTTGATATGGGCCGACAAACCGGGGACTAACCTTCCCTTTTTTTCCAAACCTCATCACAACTTTCATAGGTGAGATTTTCATGTAGACCCAATCATTAACTTCAAATTCTAAATCCCTTCTTCTGATATCGACATAATACTTTTGCCAACTTTGAGCCGTTCTCAACCTCTCTTTAATGAGTCAAACTTTCTCAATGGCCTCATAAACTAATTGAGGACCAGTAAGAGCAATTTAACCTACTTCAAACTAACCAACCGGAGACCTACATCTCCTACCATACAAAGCTTCAAAAGGAGCCATGGCAATGTTTGAGTGGTAACTATTATTGTAGGCAGACTCTATTAATGGTAGATGGTCATCCCAATTACCCTTGAAGTCTATTACACATTCTCTCAACATATCCTCCAAGGTTTGGATGGTACGTTCCGCTTGCCCATCGGTTTGGTGAAGAAAAGCCATGCTAAGCTTAACTTTAGTACCAAGCCCTTTTTGGAATGACTTCCAAAAGTGTGTAGTAAATTGAGTACCCCGATTTGAAATAATCGACAAGGGAACCCCATGTAACTTCACTATCTCCTTGATATACAATTTGGCATAGTATTCCGCCGAAAAGAAAACCTTGACGGGAATGAAATGGGCTGATTTTGTCATTCCATCTACAATGACCCAAACGGAATCATGTTGCCTTCGGGTACGAGCCAATCCCACAACAAAATCCATATTCACCTCCTCCCACTTCCAAGTGGGAATATCTATATCTTGGGACAAGCCTCCCGGCTTTAGATGCTCGGCCTTAACTTGTGGATAGTTCAAACACTTGGCTACAAAACCCGCTATATCCCTATTCATACCATTCCACCAATAGGCTTCCCGTTGATCACGGTACATCTTGGTGGTGTCACTCATTAAATCCCATTAAGACGGACAGGCACCCGATGCCCTAAAGGCCCGACAGAACCAAGATGTAACCTGTGCTTACTATGCATATAACTATGACAATCTTAAAGTTGTGACAAGTTCACTTGGGATGCAACGATAAGAACCAACATAAGTACACCCAAAACTTATATACAAGACTTGGCCGTTGAGGTCACAACTTTCTAAGACACACTTGAACCATATACATTAGTCTACAAAGCTTCTAAAAGATAGAAAACCTTAGAGTAGGTCGGGACAAACCCTGCCTTACCCTTAACTACTATACAATACCAAAATGAATCTACCAAGGACTAAGTAAAACTCTGAATCAACCTGGAGCTCACCAAAAGTAGTTAAGTGTCGTGTTATCCTATTGAGAAGGTCTACTAGCTGGAGTACCTGTGCCTGCAGCATGAAATGCAGCGTCCCCCGCGAGGGACGTTAGTATGAAAAATTGAACTGAATATGTAAGGCAATAACATATATTAAATAATAGTTCGAATAAAACCAAGTATCAATATATTTGTGCATATATCATAACAGAACACCACCTTTGTTAACTCTTCTGGGATCAGGTATGTTACATAATTTTCTTTACCTTTCTGTGTGTTACGATCTTTATAAGGCATGTGATACAAATGACCAGCTGATCAGTGGTAGAAGAGGATGACCCATGCTAGGAATTTTAACCCTGGGATGCGGTCCTCATAATTACACAAATTGGGAACGGCCCATGCTAGGCTTTCGCCCCTGAGCTACCACCCTTCTATACCAATTCAGATCGGCCCATACTAGGCTTTCGCCCTTGAGCTGCCACCCTTATATACCAATTGGGATTGACCCATGCTAGGCATTTGCCCCTGGGCTGCCAACCATAATTATACAGATTGCTTCACTTAAATTCTTTAATCTTTGAGATTGTTGTTTTGGTGGTCATAATCATTTTTGATAATTGGAACTACGAATCAGTAGTAAAAGACATGAAAATAATACTTCAAGGTAGTAACAATGACATAAGGGGCTATGTAACATCAATGCATTACTTGTGAGCTTATATGACATGACTTCAACTAATTAAGATGAGGATTCACCAAACTTGCTTTTACAAATACCATTGCTATACCAGCACATAGGAAGATAATTACACAAGTATACAGTAGTGAACATATAATGAAGTAATTCTATACACTAAGGAGAGGGGGTAATATTGATATCTATTTGGAGATTGTACACTGTCACTACATTTCCTTTTCTAGGAATAGAACTTAGGAAATTCACTTATTAATATTAATGACAAGTATCAGATTCCATGCCGAAGAATATTGAATCGAATAGCCTTACATACCTTTTCCTCTGACCAATACAACTATCACAATTCAGCCTCCCCTTTTATGTTTTAATCTACAATATAAGTCATGATAAACTAAAATTAGTAGCTATCACACCATGAGCCCCATAAAACATTAGTTAACTTTAACAGATAATAAGCTCATATAGCCCTTGAAATAATGTGTATCACTACACCCTCCTTCTTTACCCAATACATACATTATATATGCTTTTCCAAGATTACCCAAGCTGCATCAACAACAATACACATAAATCAACCTCAAATATTATTTATCATACAACCAATTATTCAACTCACCACCCCCTTGAGTTCTTTATAACATCACACCCCATAATTCTTCACTCAAACTCATACATAAAGAGGAAGAAAATGGAGCAGTCACCTTACCTCAATTTCTACAACTTTTCCTTATAGCTAGAATTCCTCTAGAACTTCAACTTCCCTTTACACTTAAACCAAAAAAGTAGCAAAAAGTATTTTAATAATTAAGAAAACTGAGCAATAGCTTGTGGGAACTTTTGCCTTGTACTTATAATTAATCTTGAATAACATGTTTTGTAGTCTTCCATTGGAGAATTTAGCTAAATCCATAAGTGTTTCTCTTACTTTGGTTTGCAGATATGAGGGTTTCTTCAAGAACCCTAAAAGAAATTATTAGGCTGCTCTTGAGAGAAAAGAGAGAGATAGCTGAAGTAAATTGTGAATTTTGTGTGTTAAAATGAGTGTAAAGATCAGCTCATATTGGGTTTATATGGAGAGCTTTCTTTACCATAAAAAATAATCCTCTAGAACCTCACTTTTTTGGTCCATTTTCCGCCACTAATTGGTCTAGTAGGTGATGCACCTGCTTATGTACATCAAGCAGCTCAAAAGGTCAAACTAGGTGATTCACCTACTTGCTTTCACTTCAGTTTAAATATATTGGGCCTTGACAGATTTGGCTGCTGGACTTTAATTTCATTTTCCTTTTATTTAACTTAGTTTGGGCCTCAAGTGAGTCCATTAGCATAGGCCCAAATCTGATCCATAAACCTTGGCCTTTTTAACTAGATCCATATAGCTCAAGTACGTGATGCACCTACTTGGTTCTTTGGACTGGTCAATAAGTCAAAGTAGGTGATGCACTTACTTGTCACCTACTAGCTTAGTTAAGTCAAACAAGCAACTCACTTATTTAATTCCATTTTCTAAATATTAATCCCTCTTACTTTAACTTAGCACTTAACTTTCAACTTTAAGCTCAATTACCACTTTACTGTTTCGAGTTTAAATACTCTCGTTGGAGTTAACTTGCAGTACAAATGCCGAAACGTGCAGGGCATCACATCACCTTCCGTGATAGTTTAAACCAACACTAATCATATAATAAACATGGTCTCTCACCTATTGTCACGACCCAAGCCTAGGGCCTAGACGTGAGATGGCGAATGAGGAACCCGAAGGAACCCCAAACAAGCCTCTCAAACTTGTCATCACACTTCATCGGTCGCGGAACTACAATCACCATTAATTAACGGGAAATAGGGACTAAGGGCAAACCATTTCAAAAAGACATCATAGAACAAGAGTCAAGCTCATTTACAAAATACTTGTCCAACGCACACCTCTACATACATAGATAGGACGGGGGCCATGACATACTACCGGCTCCCCTCATAGTCAAAATACAATTGCAAGCTAAAGTCTCAAAACATAGGAGTAGGAAACATAACATAGCCCTTGAATCATTGAGGACTCACCAACAAACTCGGATAAGCACCGTACAAGCCACGTGAATGGAGAGAAGGATCAAGAGTAGCTCCGGTCCCTATATGGTGACATCATGTAGGCAAAATATGTGTTAGTACTAGGACTGTACTAAGTACGCGGGGTGCAACACAACAATAGACAAGGACACAATCGAAATACAAGAAATAGTTTCATAGGCATTATGAATAACAATATGAGGATGCATGATCAAAGTGAAGTCAAAACATGTTTAAGTAAATCTATACTAATAGTAGATATCATATGTGTATGCATGATCCAACCAATCTATAACCCCAACTTAGGATGGGGGATGTCGTTCACACATGGACACCCTGGTGGCAAGGTATAAACCCCTCACATGGTTGATGTTGGTCACACCCCAAGCATCCTAGGTGGTGAGATATAAACCTCTCACATGGTTGTCCGGTTCTTTTCCCCCGTACTGGGCATGGTCATGCAACACTTTATAGAGGAAATTCCCAGTAGGCTCGAATGCAATCTCACGTATGGAATGAACATATACACAAGCTTAGTTTGTCATCAACACATCTCTGGATTGCCATACATCTCATAACTCAAGCTTGAAAGCATCAATTCATCAATTCTCCATAGTTGGACATTTTGTCAAACACCTTGAAGGCATGTAATGGAATCAAAGAGCATGGAAAATAGGGTAGTAATTATGCAGCCAAACCAGTGAACAACCTACAACAACACCTTTTAACACCCACAATACCACATGAAAATCTCCACATCCATTCCAAATTTAGATTCAAGTTCTAGAGTCACAACATGCTCAAAACAATCACTTTTCATGTTTAAAATTCAATGTGCAGGAAATTATTACAAAGAAAAAGACTAATTTATAATCTTAACTTAAACCATGAATTAGTGAGTAGAATAGAGTCTAGGCACTATGGGTGGAAGGACCCATGAGTTCAACACCACATACCTTGAGTTTTTATGAAGGTCTTGAGAGTGTCTTCAATGGAAGCTTGGAACTTGGAGCAAGAGTCTCTTCAATCTTGGGGAATGTTTTGGATTAGGGTTCTTGAGAGAACTTGAGATAAAATGTGTCTAAGTATGGGAGAGGTGTTTTGGAAAATGTTTTAGAGATGGGAATTGAACTAATGGTATATAGGAAATAACATATGCCCTTTGGAAAAATGGTCCAACACTAAGTAAAAAAAATGAGGCGGGTGAACAGTAAAAACGCTCACTGGAAATTGCATTTTCTGCCAGACAAATTTTACGAAAATGGGCATAACTTCTTCGTCCGAACTCCAAATGAGGTGAAACGAAGTGCGTTAGGTAGCTAACTCCAAGGGCTTTCCATGGATATGTTATGGGCCACCCAATTATTTGTGTTCAAGGAGATATGATCCTCCAAAGTAGACCCTAGAAAAAGGCTTCACTTGAAAATTTCGGATTTTGATACGGTTGCTCTAAAATTTGGGTTAGACCCATTTCCCACTCAATTTGACCCCCTAAACAAGAATATGAAGTCGGATTTTCGAAAAATGAAACAGATTTTTTTTTGATATAGCTAAAGAAGTTTCCGGTAACTTCCGAAGCACATTTTTAAGAACCTCTTGGGTCATTTCAATATCTCCCCTTTGGGAACATTCGTCCCCGAATGTGGAAGAGACGTACAAGGCAAGACTTAGTAAGAACATATCAGCCCCAACATGAATGCAAAAATTTTATTTAAACATCACTTCAAGATTTCAAAACTTAGTATAAAACATCCATAACTCATCAATTTAAACATATATGCACATTAATGATTCAGGGGCTGAAATGTAAGACTCAATGGAGTACAAAGGACTTGATTTAATACCTTAGGCTTGAGTGGAGTTGAATAGATAAGGATAACGTCTTTGCATGTCCGCTTCGGCTTCCCAAGTAGCACTCTCCACTTGTTGATTTCTCCAAAGCACCTTAACGGACGCCACTTCTTTGTTCCTCAACCGTTTAACTTGTCTATCTAAGATCTGAACCGGGACTTCTTCATACGTCAAATTATCTTCTACAACACCCACAACCTCAAGAGGTACAATAGCGTTAGGATCACCAACACATTTCCTCAACATCGATACATGGAATACCGGATGAACTAATTCCATCTCCTTGGGCAACCCCAACTCATAGGCTACTTTACCAACCCTTCTTATTATCTCATAAGGACCGACATACCTAGGACTTAATTTCCCCTTCTTACCAAAACGAACCACACCTTTCATTGGAGAAACTTTCAAATAAACCCAATCACCCACTTTGAATTCAAGATCCCGTCTCCTCACATCGGCATAAGACTTTTGACGACTTTGGGCTGTTTTCAACCTCTCCCTAATCATCCTTACCTTCTCAAGAGCATCCATGACCAGATCCGGACCCAACAAGGCCACCTCTCCAACTTCAAACCACCCAACCGGTGACCTACACCGTCTACCATAAAGTGCCTCAAAAGGAGCCATACCGATACTAGAATGATAACTATTGTTGTATGCAAATTCAATCAAAGGAAGATGATCATCCCAACTACCTTTCAACTCCAATACACAAGCTCTAAGCATATCCTCCAAGGTTTGAATTGTTCTTTCGGCTTGGCCATCCGTTTGAGGGTGGAAGGCCGTGCTAAGCTTTACCTTTGTACCAAGACCCCTTTGGAATGACTTCCAAAAGTGAGAAGTGAATTGGGCACCACGATCCGAGATGATAGACAAAGGAATCCCATGCAACCTTACCAATTCATGAATGTACAACTTGGCATACTCTTCAGCCCCGTAAGTAGTTTTAACCGGTAGGAAATGAGCCGACTTTGTCATCCGATCAACCACCACCCAAACCGAATCAAAGCCTCTTCTAGCCTTGGGTAAGCCCACTACAAAATCCATGTTGATTTCTTCCCACTTCCAAGTAGGTATCTCAATGTCTTGAGTTAGGCCACCCGGCCTTTGATGTTCGGCCTTGACTTGTTGACAACTATGGCAACCCGAAACAAATTTTGCAATGTCCTTCTTCATACCGCCCCACCAATACACATCCCTCAAGTCTCTATACATCTTTGTTGACCCCGGATGAATAGAATAAAAAGAATTATGAGCCTCATCAAGGATTCTTTCCCTCACACCATCCACACAAGGAACACATAATCTACCTTGGTACCTAAGGGCACCATCTCCCCCTTGGGAGAAAACCTCCACCTTACCACTACTCACCGAAGCCTTTAATTCTACCAAAGAAGGATCAAGATCTTGCTTGACTATCACCTCATCAACCAAGGAAGACCTTGAACCATCAACAACAACTACTCCTCCACTATCCACCCCTTCTAACCTAACTCCCAATTTGGCCAACCGATGGACCTCCTTAGCCAACTCTTTACTACCTTCCTCCACATGAGCCAAGCTACCCATGGACACTCTACTCAATGCATCCGCCACCACATTAGCTTTCCCCGGATGATAGTGAACACTCATATCATAATCCTTAAGGAATTCTAACCACCTCCTTTGTCTCAAGTTAAGATCTTTTTGCGTGAACACATATTGGAGATTCTTATGGTCGGTGAAGATATCAACATGCACCCCATACAAATAATGACGCCAAATCTTTAAAGCAAAAACCACGGCGGCCAATTCAAGATCATGGGTTGGGTAATTTTTTTCATGAACCTTAAGTTGCCTAGAAGCATAGGCTATAACCTTACCACTTTGCATCAACACACAACCCAAACCAATACGGGAAGCATCACAATAAACAACAAAACCTTCTAACCCATCCGGAAGTGACAAAATAGGAGCGGACACAAGCCTTTCTTTCAAAGTTTGGAAGCTTTCCTCACACTCATCCGACCACACAAATTTAGCCTTCTTTTGAGTCAACTTAGTCATAGGAGAAGCAAGAGAAGAAAACCCTTCCACAAATCTCCTATAATAACCCGCTAAACCCAAGAAACTCCTTATATCCGACGGGGTCAAAGGTCTAGGCCAATTCCTAATAACATCGGTCTTCTTAGGATCCACCTTAATACCATCCCCCGACACCACATGGCCTAGGAAAGCAACTTCCTTCAACCAAAACTCACACTTTTCATATTTAGCGTACAACTTCTCTTCCCTCAATCTTTGGAGTACAACCCTCAAGTGACCCTTGTGCTCTTCCTCACCCCGAGAATAGATCAAGATGTCATCTATAAACACCACCACAAAAGAATCAAGGTAGGGTTTGAAAACCCTATTCATCAAATCCATAAAGAGAGCCGGAGCATTAGTCAACCCGAAAGACATCACCACAAACTCATAGTGCCCATACCTAGTACGAAAGGCCGTCTTGAGAATATCACACTCCCTCACCTTCACTTGATGATACCCTGACCGAAGATCAATCTTAGAGAAGTGACTAGCCCCATGCAATTGGTCAAATAAATCGTCAATCCTTGGAAGAGGATACCTATTCTTGACGGTGACCCTATTAAGTTGTCGATAATCAATACACATTCTAAGAGACCCATCTTTCTTCTTCACAAACAAAACCGGAGCACCCCAGGGAGAATGACTAGGTCTAATAAACCCCTTCTCTAACAAATCTTTTAATTGCTCTTTCAACTCTTTCAACTCCGCCGGGGCCATACGGTAAGGGGGGATAGAAATAGGTTGAGTATCGGGAAGGAGGTCTATACCAAGATCTATCTCCCTTTCGGGAGGGACACCGGGAAGGTCTTCTGGGAAGACATCTAGAAACTCATTAACAACCGGAATAGACTCAATAGGAGGGACTTTAGACTCCACATCATTGACTCTCACAATATGGTACAAGCACCCTTTGGAAATCAACCTATGGGCTTTAATGCAAGAAATGAATTTCCCCTTCACCACAACATCCCGGCTCTCCCACTCAAGGACGGGTTCATTAGGAAATCGGAACTTGACTTTACGAGTCCTACAATCAATAGAAGCATAATATGCATGCAACCAATCCATCCCAAGAATAACATCAAAATCCACCATGTTCAACTCAACAAGATCACAAGGCAACAACTTATTTAATATGCAAACCGGACAATTTCTATACACTTTTCTAGCAACAATAGAGACACCAATGGGAGTGGATACTTCATATGACTCATGCAACAATTCCGACTCGACATGAAATTTTCTAGCAACTAAGGGGGTAACAAAGGAAAGGGTGGCACCCGGATCAATCAAAGTATAAACATCAAGATCAAAGATTTGCAACATACCGGTCACCACATCCGGAGTCTCATTAACACCTTGTCTACCATGCAAAGCATAAAATCGATTGTCCCTTGGGGCACCACTTTGAGAAGCACCTCTACCCAAAGGAGTAGTGTTAGCACTTCGGACCTTGTTGCGGATCTTGGGACATTCAAACCTCTTATGACCCACTTCTCCACATTCAAAGCAAGCACCCGAACCCTTCATGCAAGGACCACCATGCTTCCTCCCACACTTAGGGCATACATCCATAGAACCCACTTCACCTCCCCCTTGAGGTCTAGGAACATTGATAGCAAATCCCCGGTTGACATGAGGGTTTCCTCGGCCTTGATGAAATCTAGCACCCTTAGGGAACCTATTCTCCAATCGGGCCCTCTTGGCCTCGTGCCCCCTTCTCTTCCTCAATTTCTCCTCCTCCATTTGCTCGGCATAAGTCATCAACCGAGACAAATCCATATCTCCAATGAGCATAGCGGACCGACACTCCTCACTAACCAAGTCGGATACACCCATCACAAATTTGTTCATCCTCGACCTAGAGTCGGCCACCAAGTGAGGTGCATACTTGGAGAGTTGGACAAATTTGAGGGCATACTCCCTCACACTCATAGCTCCTTGCTTCAAGTTCATGAACTCCACCAACTTTGCCTCCCTAAGCTCAAGAGGGAAGAACCTATTAAGGAAAGCAAGTTTAAACTCCTCCCACAACACCACATAGCCATTACCTTTCTCACCCTTCCATTGATCAAACCAAATTTGAGCAACCCCCTTGAGTTGGTAGGCCGCCAATTCCGCCTTCTCACAAGCACCAACATCCATAATGGTCAAGATTTTGCATACCTCATCGATGAACTCTTGCGGGTCCTCATCCACCTTTGAACCATGGAAGACCGGAGGGTTCATCCTCATGAAATCTCTCACCCTTTCCCCCGGGGTGGTAGTTCGAGGAGCTTGGGCTCCTTGTTGCACTTGGTTAGCTACCACTTGTGCAAGCATGGTGAGTGCATCACGGAGCTCACCATTGGTGGGTGGCTCTTCCGGTGATCGGGCCCGTCTTCCCCTCATGTTTGGCATGATGATCTAGCAATCCAAAGAACAAGCGTTAGGGAGGAATCACCTTATCGCACTCTAAGCACGACATAGAACATGAAGAAGGGAAACCTTTCCTAAAACGTTTTGTAGCCTCCCATTCATAGTCGTGGCGCGCTTCACAACCATGATTAGGACTCTACTCAACGCGGTGTGTTGGACTCCGAGGATTTAACAACCTAGTGCTCTGATACCAAGCTTGTCACGACCCAAGCCTAGGGCCTAGACGTGACATGGCGAATGAGGAACCCGAAGGAACCCCAAACAAGCCTCTCAAACTTGTCATCACACTTCATCGGTCGCGGAAGTACAATCAACATTAATTAACGGGAAATAGGGACTAAGGGCAAACCATTTCAAAATGACATCATAGAACAAGAGTCAAGCTCATTTACAAAATACTTGTCCAACGCACACCTCTACATACATAGATAGGACGGGGGCCATGACATACTACCGGCTCCCCTCATAGTCAAAATACAATTGCAAGCTAAAGTCTCAAAACATAGGAGTAGGAAACATAACATAGCCCTCGAATCATTGAGGACTCACCAACAAACTCGGATAAGCACCGTACTAGCCACGTGAATGGAGAGAAGGATCAAGAGTAGCTCCGGTCCCTACATGGTGACATCATGTAGGCAAAATATGCGTTAGTACTTGGAATGTACTAAGTATGCGGGGTGCAACACAACAATAGACAAGGACACAATCGAAATACAAGAAATAGTTTCATAGGCATTATGAATAACAATATGAGGATGCATGATCAAAGTGAAGTCAAAACATGTTTAAGTAAATCTATACTAATAGTAGATATCATATGTGTATGCATGATCCAACCAATCTATAACCCCAACTTAGGATGGGGGATGCCGTTCACACCCGGACACCCTGGTGGCAAGGTATAAACCCCTCACATGGTTGATGTTGGTCACACCCCAAGCATCCTAGGTGGTGAGATATAAACCTCTCACATGATTGATGTTGGTCACACCCCAAACATCCTAGGTGGTGAGATATAAACCTCTCACATAGTTGTCCGGTTCTTTTCCCCCGGACCGGGCATGGTCATGCAACACTTTATGTAGGAAATTCCCAGTAGGCTCTAATGCAATCTCACGTATGGAATGAACATATACACAAACTTAGTTTGTCATCAACACATCTCTGGATTGTCATTTATCTCATACCTCAAGCTTTAAAGCATCAATTCATCAATTCTCCATAGTTGGACATTTTGTCAAACACCTTGAAGGCATGTAATGGAATCAAAGAGCATGAAAAACAGGGTGGTAGTTATGCAGCCAAACCAGTGAACAACCTACAACAACACCTTTTAACACCCACAATACCACATGAAAATCTCCATATCCATTCCAAATTTAGATTCATGTTCTAGTGTCACAACATGCTCAAAACAATCACTTTTCATGTTTAAAATTCAATGTGCAGGAAATTATTACAAAGAACAAGACTAATTAATGAATCTTAACTTAAACCATGAATTAGTGAGTAGAATAGAGTCTAGGCACTATGGGTGGAAGGACCCATGAGTTCAACACCACATACCTTGAGTTCTTATGAAGGTCTTGAGAGTGTCTTCAATGGAAGCTTGGAACTTGGAGCAAGAGTCTCTCCAATCTTGAGGAAGGTTTTGGATTAGGGTTCTTGAGAGAACTTGAGAGAAAATGTGTCTACGTATGGGAGAGGTGTTTTGGGAAATGTTTTAGAGATTGGAATTGAACTAATGGTATATAGGAAATAACATATGCCCTTTGGAAAAATGGTCCAACACTTGGAAAAAAAATGAGGCGGCTGAACAGTAAAAACGCTCACTGGAAATTGCATTTCCTGCCGGACAGATTTTACGAAAATGGGCATAACTTCTTGATCCAAACTCCGAATGAGGTAAAACAAAGTGCGTTAGGTAGCTAACTCCAAGGGCTTTTCATGGATATGTTATGGGCCACCTAATTATTTGTGTGCTAGGATATATGACCCTCCAAAGTAGACCCTCGAAAAAGGCTTCACTTGGAAATTTCGGATTTTGATACGGTTGCTCTAAAATTTGGGTTAGACCCATTTCCCACTCAATTTGACCCCCTAAACAAGAATATGAAGTCGAATTTTCAAAAAACGAAACGAATTTTTTTTGTTATAGCTAAACAAGTTTCCGGTAACTTCCGAAGCACATTTTTAAGAACCTTTTGGGTCATTTCAGTTCAGTTCCTGAAATGCTAAATCTTTGCACGATTTGGTACTCCTCGGGCTATTATTAGTGATGGGGGATCCTACTTTTGCAATAGGTGGTTCTCAACTGCATTGAGTAAATATGGAGTAAAACACAAAGTAGCAACTTCGTATCATCCCTAAACGAGTGGCCAAGTTGAAGTGTCAAATCGAGAGATCAAAAGCATCTTTGCCAAGATAGTGAATGCTAATAGGACTGATTGGTCTCGAAAGCTTGATGACGCACTATGGGCGTATCGTACAGCATCCAAAACAACAATTGGTTTGTCTCCGTATCAGCTAGTTTTTGGTAAATCTTGCCATCTTCCAATTGAATTGGAACACAAAGCATTGTGGGCATTAAAAGCTCTAAATCTGGACTGGACAAAGACTTCAAAAGAGAGAGTAGAGCAGTTAAATGAGTTGGACGAATTGAGGTTCAAAGCTTATGAAAGTTCATCCCTTTACAAGGAAAAGATGAAGAAATGGCATGACGCTAAAATCCTTAAGAGGGAGTTCAAAGTGGGAGACTGTTGTTACTATACAACTCTCGACCTAGACTCTTTCCAGGAATGCTCAAGTCCAAATGGTTAGGACCATTTAGAGTGACACGAGTGTTCACAAATGATTCCATCGATGTTGAAGGTCAAGAAGGACCCGCATTTAAGGTGAATGGGCAACGCTTGAAGTTATAATTTGGCGAGTGCCAAGAGATTTCTCCGATTGAGGTGGTTTACCTGGAAGATGCTTGAGAGCATTTTCCACGTCGTACCAGACATTAAATAAGGCGCTTCTTGGGAGGCAACCCAAGTGTTAGTGTTTTAAATAATGTGTGTTGATTTTGTAGGTGCAGTATATTATGTGAGAAGAATATGCTATTGGTTGATTGTCAAACCTGTTCGGCAAGAATGACATAGTCCCCCCTATGGACTTCAAAAATGGGGCTGAGATTCTGGAACATTCGGCGGGGGACCTTTATTACTTGGCGAATCTCCAACGTGCTTAGGCAACCCAATTTTCTTGCTTTTTTACTTTAGTGCTGAAAGTGTAACTCAATGATTGTTTGGCGATGTCCCAAGTGCATTAGGTAAGTCACCGACCTGTTCGGCGACCTCCCGCATCTCCGTCAATTTACCCCTTTCCGTAAATATCACCCGCTAGAACTAAGGGCGTTATTCAACTCATTGGGCGCACCACCGAACCATTTGGCGACTGGTTCATTTTTTCGCAAACTGGGCATTTAGTGAAGATTCCTTATAACCTTGCTATGCATGTTTAGATACTAGAATTTTTTTTTATTTTGCTGGTTTTTATATTTACACTTGTTTTATTTGTGGGAGTGTCCGTTCTCTACTCACATTGGGTATAGTGTTGAATGCTTTTATTGGGGGTGTGTACTTGGTCAGTGAATTCGTCTGCGTTCTTTGACCCATTTTTGCCACCTCTTGATTGTGTTTAATTGTGGTTGCTCTTTTGCAAATTTGAGTGTCGGTTGTGATCAATACCGATGACTTAAATGGTGCTCTCAATCGAACAAACATGAATGTGCGGCTACGTTTATGTGAAATGAAGTTGTATAGGAAATATGTGAACTTTTCGCATATTATTGTGATTAGCCGATTGTTGAATTGAGTCTCTTGTGATGAACATTGCACACTAGTGAAAGTGTGGAGTCTTGCTTGACATTGGTGTCAATGCCTTGTGTGATGAGCTTACCGTGAACCATGTGTGATGACACCTTGAATTTTCCCTGGTGGTCCGGTTGACCAAGGGATATGACCTCTGAAATGATCTTTGGCAAAAAATTTAAAGATCGAAACAATTTAATATTATACCTCTTATGTGGCCTACCTTGTGAGCGTGTGATCTTTGCTTGAACAAACTTTGAGCCTTAATCCTTTTCTTGGAAAAAACTTGATGAAATTGTGATCTTTCTTTATCCCTTCACCCATAATCCTCATGAAGTGTGCTTTATTTGAATAACCAACTTAGGCTTTGGTGAAAAGAGAAGGTAAATCAAGAAGTTGCAAAAAAAAGTCTCCCTTGATCCATGGTTGTGAATAATGTGGAACCCCACCATACAAAAAAAAAAGGAATGAGAAAACAAAAAGATTGAAAAAGTTTTGAAATAAAGTTGTAAAAGTGCAAAAGAAATTAGTTGTCCGGAGTCCATGGAAAGTGAATAACGAGGTGACTTATGAACGTAAATGAGAATGATGAGGAGAATGAAAGGAAGTGTTGTTCACACCACATTTCATGAGGATAGCATCCACTGAGCCTAAATGACAATACATTTACACTCATCCCCGTTACAAGCGTGGAAAAGATCTTTCTGATCTTGAGTGTGCTGAAACAAGTATTGGTTGGAAAATAAGGGCAAACCTATGGGTGGAGTCATGCATGTGTTCATGTTTTTGAGTGTGAGAGTTGTTTGTGATTCCGGAGCTATAAATTGTTGAAAAAATTATGTGTGAATATGGAATCACCTTTGTGTGAAGGAATTTGAGCACCTTTGTTGAGCTTGAACTTGCATTTGAAGCAAGTATTGTGAACTTGAGAATATTTCATAATGGTGAGTTACAACTTGAATTTTTGAGTACACAATTGATCCTTGCATGAGTAAGTTGAGTCTTGTTGTGTGCATTCATGAATGAGTCTTGTGTAGCACTATTTGAGACATCCTTTTTGAACTACTGAACATGAGTTTTACTTGAGGACAAGCAAAATTTTATGTTGAGGATGTTGATGCATTCGGTGATTTGGACTCATTTAGAGATTTATATATAGATTAAGTGTCCTCAAAAGCATATTTTGTGCCAACAACTGATGTATAACCATTGATTTTCAGATACATGGATTGAGGAACAGAGCTACGACAGAAATGGGCAATAGAGACAACACGAGCGAAAAAGAGAAGGGAAAGACAAGCCTGATGATCGTCGATTTCACTCGGCAACTCGCCAAGTTGCCTCCCTACTGCCTAAAGTTATAGAATTCCAAGGTTGAATTAGTGGTAGGTTCAACGAGCAGTTGTTCCACTCGGCGTGTCGCCGATCGCTCCAGCAATGGATGACTAGGTCGCCAAAAGTACTCATGGAGATCCAGATAAGTGCTGATGGGTGAGTTGAAAGGAAAAAGGGCACATCGCGGAATCGCTCGGCGATCCTGATCTGGCTCATCTAAAATTACAGTGGCTAGACTAAGAAGAGGTCAAAAATGAAGGCGAGATGATGGCCAATCGGCGAGTTACCGAATGGTCGGCGAAGCCCGACTTACCTCACCGATTAGTCCCAAATAGCCAGACATCAGACTTGCATAAATTGATTTTTGCAAGAGAGAGGGGTATTCAAAATCGTGAGGAACAAAAGATTGAGAGAGAAAACACAACCATTGTGGATTTCAAGTGATTTCAACAAGGTTTTTCATTGAGATTTTGTAATAGAGAAGATTTTAGTTAATTTTAACTTCCGAATTTAATTTATCTAGCTATGGAAAATGTGGCAGGTGTTGATTTTCATCTTTTCATCATGATTAGCTAAAACCCTAACCTTGGGGGTTTGAAAATGTGACCAATTGTTGCATTCTACTAAATGAGTGTTATCAATTAGTGATTTGGGGTCTTAATCTAAAGCGGATCTAAATTATTATGGTGGTTTAATGTGATTATTACATCTTTGGTGTGATAAATTTCAGAGTTTTGTGCTTGCTCGAGAGCGAAGTATAGAACCAACATAGTGTTTTGGCATCCTTAGTAGTGGGTCTTGATGGTTTCAGCTTGAGAAAGTGAAACCCAAAACCCAGCCTTTGTATCCATCTCGAAAGAGTGGATTTGATGAGAACGTGGGCTGGTTAGCTGAAGGATAGTGTTGAGGTTCGAGAAAACTCAACGGAAATAAGGCAATTGTTCGAGAGAAAATTGTTTTACTTATAGTCCATTCTACCTGCAATGAATTACAATTGTCGGTAATGATGTACACCCATTAAGTTGAATTCGGCAGTTGGTTAGTCAATCCCCCAAGGGTTTGGTAGTTGTTTGATTGTTTCTTGTTAATACTTTGATGTGTGTTGGTAACGAAATCCTAAGAATTTGATTATTAAACTCTTAAGTGTGTGCTGCTAAGTTGTAAAGTTCATAATCATACATTCATATTTGAATTCAAAGAAAGCTACTCTCTGTGGGATCCACCCCAACTCCATTGGTTGGGTTATATACTGACTAACGATCATTGACCCTTAGAACTAGATTAAGTGTCCTTGAAACGTTAATCACTGAACATGCTAGTATACACTGAAGGAACATGAAACTAAGACTAAATATACACAAGAGTAACTGAAAAACTGAAGGGGAACTATTGCCTCAATCTTGAATGGAATCAGAAGGAAAAAAAATGAGGATATTTGAACTTCTTGGCTGCTTCTCTATCCAAGAAGTTCCCTCTACTGACTGACTCCTCCACAAAACCTTCACTAAAGCGACTTCTTTGTTTCATAACATTCAAACCTGATGATCGAGAATCTCAACTGGCACATCCTCATAAGTGAGACTATCTTTTACAGCAACACTTTCCAATGGTACTATAGATGATAGATCACTCACACACTTCTTCAATAATGAAATGTGAATAAACGGATGCACTACTGCAAGTTCTGCTGGCAACGCTAACTCAGAAGCCACTTTACCAACCCTTTTCAAGATCTTGTAAGGGCCTACATATCTAGGACTAAGCTTCCCTTTCATGCCAAATGTCATCACCCCCTTCATAGGTGATACTTTTAGGAAAACTCAGTCATTAATGTGGAACTCCAAGTCTATTCTTTTTACATCTGCATAGGACTTCTGGTGACTCTGGCTGTCTTATGTCTGTCTCTAATGAGTAGAAATTTTTCCATGAAATTATGAACCGAATCTGGCCCTATCAAGGCTTCTTTAGCTACTTCAAACCAACCAAATCGAAATCTGCATCTAGGCCCACACAATGCCTCATAATAGGCCATCTGAATGCTGGAATGGTAACTATTATTCTAGGCAAACTCTATAAGAGGAAGGTGATCATCCCAACTACCCTTGAAGTCGATCACACAAGCTCTCAAACTGTCCTCTAAGGTCTAACTAGTACGCTCTACCTGACCATCCATTTGTGGATGAAATGATGTGCTAAGATTAACTTGAGTACCAAGACCTGTCTGAAATGACTTCCAGAAATGAGAGGTAAACTAAGGACATCTATTTGAGATGATGGACAAAGGAACCCCATGCAACCTAACTATCTCATTAATTAAAGCTTGGCGTAGTCCTCCGCCGAATTTGTAGTCTTAACAGCCAAAAGTGCACAGACTTAGTAACTCTATCAACTATCACCCAAATGGAGTCATGTTGTCTGCGAGTACGAGGTAAGCTTGTAATGAAGTCCATGTTGATCACTTCCCACTTCAAAGTAGTAATGTTGATCTCTTGAGTCATACCTCCTAGTTTCTAATGTTCTACCTTCACTTGTTAACAATTAGGGGACTTAGCCACAAAATTCTCTATATGCATTTTCATACCATTGCACCAAAAGACTTCCCGCAGATCCCAGTACATATTAGTGGCGCCTGAATGAATAGAATACCTAGAGTTATGGGCTTCAACAAGAATTTGTTGTCTGAAGTCACCCACTGTTCGAACACATAATTGACCCTCATAGCGAAGCACACCATCTCCCCCTTGGGAAATAACCTCAACTCTCTACTGATGAACTGCACCATTTAGTTGAAGCAATATTAGATCACTATCTTGATTTTCCTTAAACTCCGCTATCAATAAAGATTTTGACCCATTCTAGACTGTTACACCACTATCTGATATGCTCATAAAGAGAACTCACTAGCGAGCAGACATGTGAACATCATTTGCTAGCTCTTTTCTTTCTTCCTCAACATGTTCTAAACTACCTATAGATAGTCTGCTAAGAGCATCTGCCACTACATTGGCTTTACCAGGATGGTGATACACACTTATATCATAATCCTTGAGGAACTCAAGCAATCTCTTATGGTCTGTGAACACAGCTACGTGAACACCATACAAGTAATATCTCAAAATCTTAAGTGAAAACAGTAATCCTGCAAGCTCGAGGTCAGGTATCGGATAATTCTTCTCAAGCACCCTAAACTGCTTAGAAGTATAAGATATAATCTTACTTCACTGCATCAACACAGAACCTAGGCTAACTTTGAATGTATCACAATAAATCACATAACCGTCTCAACTCTCTAGTAGAATCAAAACAGCAGTTGTAGTAACCTTAGTTTTTAGTTCGGAAAAGCACTTCTCACATTCATCTAGCCACAGAAACTTAAAAATTACTGATTCAACTTAGTAGAGAAGCTATGAATGAAAATCCTTTTACGAACCTTCTGTAATAAACAGCCAAACCCAAGAAACTTATTATTTCTGTAGGAAAGGTTTGTCTGGGCCATTGTTTCACTAATTCTAATTTCTCAGAATCAACTCGGATCACTTCGCTAGTGATTATATATCCAGGGAAAGCAACTGACTGCAATCAAAACTCATATTTGCTATACTTAGCAAATAACTGGTGATCTTTGATTGTTTGCAGGACAACCCTCAAATGATTCGGATGTTCTTCCTCATTCCTAGAGTAAATTGGGATATCATCAATAAAGATGATAACGAACAAGTCCAAATACTGCTTGAACACTTTGTTCATCAAATCCATGAAAGTTGTAGAAGCATCTGTTAGTCCAAATGACATAACAACAAATTCATAATGACCATACCCAGTTCTAAAGGTTGTTATTGGGATGTCACTATCTCGTACTATGAGTTGGTAATAACTGATCTGAGGTTCATCTTTTAGAAGTGGCTAGCACCCTGAAGTTTGTCAAATAAGTCAGCAATCCTGGGGATGGGGAACTTATTTTGAATTGTGACTTAGTTCAACTGTCTATAATCGATGCATATTCTGAGAGAACCATCTTTCTTTTTCACGAACAACAATGGTGGACCTCATGGGGAAATACTAGGTCTGATGAAACCCTTATCTAGAAGGTCTTTCAACTGCTCTTTCATTTCCTTAAGCTTAGTTGGAGCCATTATGTAAGGAGGAATAGAAATAGGATGGGTATCTGGAAGGAGATCAATTCCAAAGTCAATTTCCCTTTCAGGAGGAACTTCGTAAAGATCTTCTGGAAAAACTTCTAGGAACTCATTAACTACTGGTATTGACTCAAGAGTTGGGGTTTCAGTGCTTGACTCCTTAACCTGAACAAGTTGATGGAGATAACCCTTAGAGATCAACTCTCTCTCCTTAAGGTAAGGAATGAATCGACCCATAGGCGTTAAGCTACTACCCTTCTGTTCTAAGATTGGCTCGTTTGGAAATTGAAATTGAACAATCCTAGTTCACCAATCGACTGAGGCATAACAAGAATGTAACGAATCTATGCCTAGAATGATATCGAAATCTGCCATTTCTAACTCCAAAAGATCTAATGAGGTCACTTTCTGAGGGACTGTTGCAGGGCAATTTATTTTACCCATCTAGCTTTAACTGGGTCAGCGACTTGAGTATATACTGAGAAAGGTTTTGAGAATGTTTCTGGACTACCCTCGAAGTTGACTACTATATAAGGAGTTACAAACGAAAGAGTAGCCCCTGGATCTAACAAAGTATAAATATCTAAGTTAAAAACTTGTAACGTACCAATGACTACATCAGGAGAATCTTCCTGATACTGGCTAGCTTGAAGAGCATACAAACTATTTTGGCGCTGACCGCCACCTGTACCAGATGAGTTACCCTGCTGAGTCAGGTGACCTACTGCTGCAGCTAAAGTTGTAGAGTAAACCCTACCATTATTGCCTCATTGACCCTGTTTCGAAGAAGGACACTCTCTCAACCTATGACCAGACTGAATATAACCAAACCATCCTTCCTTTTCTGCAAGACACTTGCTCAGATGGTTCTTACCACACTTTGGACAAATTGGGTAGGCTCTGGTGCCATAAATACTACCGTGAGACTTAGAGCCTGATGCCCTATCTTTCTAATACTGTCGAAACCCGAAAGATGGGACACTAGTTGATGAAGGTGCTGCAACTGAAGAACTTTGCTAAAACAGCGAGTGATTTCTACCACCCGATTTCTGTTGAGAATACTTATAGTTGTCGGTCTTAGCGATATTATTATCGTTAGCATGTTCCCTAAGCATATCTCACTCAACCTACTGAGCATGAGTCATCAGCCTAGAGATGTTCATATTTTCCAGCAACATAGCCTTTCTACACTATGTTTTCATTAACTCGGATACCCAATACAGAAACATGTTCATTTGAGCCATGGAATTGGCAACCATGTGAGAATTATACCTGGACAGTTGAGAGTGAACTTGAGTACCTACTCTTGGACTGACATGGTACCTTGCCTCAAAATTATGAACTCATGAGCTTTTGCCTCCCTCAACTCTGTTGGGAAGAATTTGTCCAAAAAAGTCTCACTAAAATACTCCCAAGTGATAGGAGTTGCATTCATACCCCTATTTTCTTTCCATTGAGTAAACCAGATGTGAGCTACATCCTTAAGCTAGTACGATAACAACTCTACCTTATTATTACCAGTCAGTTGCATCATTCCAAAGATCTTCTTGACCTCATCTATGATGTTTTGGAGGTCCTGACCAACTTGCGACCCTAAGAACTCAGGCGGATTCAGCCTAATAAAATCACGAAGCCTGGCTGCCACTGATCTAACACTAGTATTCGCAGGAACTGGAACCTGCTGGATGTTCTGGTTGGTCACACTCTGAGCTAAAACCTGAATGGCCTTCGAAAACTCAGCATTCAAAACTTTCGGATCTGGGGCTGGAGGAGTTGCGTTAGCATTGCAGGCATTCACAGTCCTTCCGTAAGCTCTACAAGGAAGAAAGATTTGAAACCGTATAACATCGAGTTAGAAATGAGGAATTAGATCATGCCTTACGCATGATAAAAATATCAAAAAAGTGAAGTTTACCTAAAACACATCGTAGCCTCCCTCTCATTAGATGTGGTGTACTTCACACCCATAAAAAGGACTTTACTTAGTGCAGCTTTTCAGAGATCTTATGACTCTTAAACCTAGTGCTCTAATACAAAGTTTGTTCACCTCGAGGCTACCCTTTGGATGCGGAGACGGGACCTAGGATCCCAAGTGACCCTAAGCTAACTGTGTTGGCATATCATATCATAACTAAAGTAAACTGGATAGCTCAATCATCAGACAAGAAAATTTGAAAATGCAACATCTATATCTGATAATGAAAGATTCAAAAACTGAGGCATGTGTATCTATTTATTTGTCCTAGCTAATGTAAGTCATGAACTAAAAGAACTACATAACTATGGTTCTGAGTTAATGCTTGAATCTGGGTAAAAACAATATGACTACATGATAATCTGATTAGGAACATTAAAATAACTTATTCATAAAAATCTGATGAAATTCTAGAAACCCTAATATTGAGGGAATCAAGAATCTAACTGAAATTTAGGGACCTAATGGGTGAAAGGAACCCACTAGTGGAATATGGTGATGAATTTTACGATGAAATCTTTCGATTTCAGGGCTGGAACTGACAAAAACTTGTTTGGTTCTTGAATTAGGGCTGCTCGACTTTTTACTCTTATTTTTCTCTAATATCGATGAATTTTTATTTAATGTGCTAATTTAGTTTCTACACTAAAACAGACCAAAACTACATAGTATAGGGGTTAAACGACGTAGTTTAGGGGTCCAACGCATAGGGAAAAGACAAAATAACCCTGACTTAAAAGGCTCTGGGACCAACCGACAAAGCTGCTCCACGGACCGTGGTCCCACCTACGGTCCGTCATGGTCAGTCATCGATTGGCTTTAGAGAATGTGATTTGCGGACCATGATCCACGGACCGTGGTCCCACCTACTATCTATTGTTCTTAGCCATGGGTCAGAGTATTATGGTGTTTTTCTGCGAATCACAATCCATGGACCTGGTCCACGGACCATGGTCCCACCTACGGCCCGTAGGTCCAGGCGTAGTTCAACCCTTAGCTGAAATTTTTGGGGGGTTTCTGTGTGGGTTGCAGGTGGCCAACAACGGACCCCACCTATAGTCTGTGGGTCACCCTACGGTCCATTGGTGACACCTGAAACTTCTAAAAAGCCTATTCCTTGGTCTTTCTAGTGTACGGGGTGTTACAGAGGAAGTGAACTTCCTTACAAACCAAGGAGGAGGTTTTCGTTCAAACTATCCATGGCCGGGTGGAAATCTGGGTTGGAATAGAGATGATGGATGGAGTGATCGTGATAGAGAATGTCATGATCATAATGCCACTGAGAAGGAAAGGAAAGGTGATAAGGAATGATATGTCCCACTTTATGAACATCAAAGGCCTAAGGAACCAAGGACTGACTCGGAGAATGGTCATACGGAAGACATTCTTTCATGCATTTTTAGTAAGGTAAAAGGGTCGGACAAAGTTTTGAAAGAAATTAAAGAGAACGTCCTTACACTTCATCAAACAGTCACCCCCACATTCAGTGTTAATCAAGAAATTAGAAATGCAAATGGGTCAAAATTTGTCTCATTTGAACCCTAGGCCAAAAGGGGGTCTACCAAGTGATACATTGGCCAACCCGAAGAACAACCCTTGAAAGCATATCCATGTCGTGCCACGATGTTAAATGAGGCGTTTCTTGGGAGGCAACCCAATTTTTATTGCTTTTATTTTTGTTGTTTGAATAATGGATGTTTAATGTGCATGTTGAAAAGTTGAAGTTTTGGGAGAGCGGGAACTAGGGGGGGCAAAAAGTCCAGTCCGCGAGCCCAACTTGGACCGCCATTTGATCCACCTGCCTTGCTAGAGGTTCTGTAAAACACAACAAGCTAAAGAACCACTCGGCTTATCACTAAGTGGGTTGCCGAGCCCAACATAGGTCACCCGTTGGCGCGCGAAATGAAAGCTTTTAAAAGGCCAAACAGTTTAAATTTCAAAAAGCCTTCAGTTTCTCACTTTACAAATATCCACATTAAAGGTTGGTTTTTCGAACCCCAAACTTACTTGTTTGTTGAAATCAAATGCTTGTGATAAATTGTTGTTGAATATCATTGGGTAGTGTAGTTTGATCATCACATGATTGTTGGGTTGCCTGTATTTAAATATATTTGTGCTTAAATGATTGTAAGTGGTTGATTCCCATCTCGATAGTTGATTAAACTATTGGGTTGTGTTAATTATGTGATCGGTCTAGCAGGGTGAAGTTTTAGTAACCCTATATTGTGCTAATTGTAAAAAATCACCCGCCGTTAAAGTGATTGATATCACTCTTAAGACAAAAAGATGTTTATTGGTTACTTTTGGCCTAACCGGGCCGAGTCTGAGTACCCTGAGCACATGATCTTATGGTTCTAGTATTCATTTCTTGTTTTTGGTGTTAAATTTTATGGTTGTGGGTTGTAGGCTTGATTTTAAAGTAAGGGGTCAAAAACCTAGAACGAATGGCTATTTGGCGAGCAGCGTCAAGCTCACCGAGTGGTTCAGTTGTTCACCTAAGTCCCCCTAGATCACCCTTTATTTCTCTATTTTTGGGTTTGAGTGCTGTAACTTTCGGCAATATGCATGTGCTCGCTGACTTCACTCGGAAACTTACCGAAAGTATATTTTGGTCACACATCTTCTCCCATTTTCCCTGGTGAGCTAGTGCCGAAGGGGAGGAAGAAGGCCAGTGCCTTCAGACATGTAAACTTTGTGGTGATTCGCGGAAAGAAGGTTAAATTCCTCTATTCAGACATCAATGATGTTATGGGAGCTCGACCACTCCATATGGAAACACTTGAGTGACTTTTAATGGCCCGGTCCACTTGGACTTGAGCTTGCCAGGAAACAAGCACAATCTTGAGTTGAATAGAAGCACCAGATCACCCACAATAAATTCACGCTTTTCAATAGTTATGATCATGATACTTCTTCATCTTCTCCATATACAAGGCTAAACGTTCATAAGCTTTTCGGTGAAAATTATCAATCTCATTCATGTCATATACTATTTGACTCGATGCGGTGCCCCAATCCGAATTCAACTTCTTTAGCGCCCACATAGCCTTATGCTTGAAGAGTCGACAAATTGACTCATTTAGGGCTATATTTTGATAGAATTAGTGTCCTCAAATGCATATTTTATCTCAATATCTGATGAAAACCCTTAAGTTTCAGGTATTTGGAGTTTAAGGAGATGTATGGACACTACTTAGCAAAAAAAGAACAAAAGCAGCTGAAAAAGCGAAGAAATAAAGATCTAAGAATCGCCGAACCCATTCGGCGAGTTGCCAAAAGATATTATCCTCACTTTTTGTTCTAGTGTGCTGAGCCCTAAAAGAACAAGATTAAATGGGCGGTGAAAAGGAGCAGTCGACGTATCGCCGGGCAGTTCTATGAAGATGTACTATGTCACCCAATGATCCAAAACACAACGATGTTGAAGGCTAATGCAAGACGTGATGAACTAGACTAAAGGGTGGATTGCCGAGTTGATCGACAATCCCGACTAACTTCACCGAGTGATCCTTCGCAGCACATTTCTTGAAAACTATAAATACTAGTTGAAGTTTTGTAGCATTGTATCAGAATATAAATTATTATTATTAGATTTTTAATACATAATTTTTAACCGAGATTTTTTGAGTTCTAAGTTTGGAGAGGGTTGTGAAGAACTTGTATATTCAAAGGGTTTCAACTACAAGAATTTTGACTTGGGTATTTTGGATTTTTCACTCTTTGCTTGTTTTGAGACTTAAATCTTCATACCGATTTCAATGCAAACTCACATTGGTATAAATTTATATCTCTTTTCATGTGTAGCTAAAACAACAATTATTGGTGTGTGATTTTGTGAATATGGGCTAGATTATCTGTGGGGTCTTGCTTGTTGATGGTTAATTTTTTTATGTAAATGTGATTTCGTTTAGTAGTTGTGGTGGAACTTAATGAAATTGTAGTTGCAAATACAATTTCACCTTTGTGTTTTCGGCTTGCTCGAGAGAGAGGTAGTAAAACTAAGACTACTAATTTGATGGCCGGTAGGAGTGGGTCGACATAAGGATCAGCTCGAGAGAGTGAACACTAGACCTTCTCCCACACACTTAACTCGAGAGAGTGAGTGGGCTAAGGCGGAGGCTCTTCTTCAATGCGGCAAGTGGGTGTCCGAGAGGAACCCATTTGATATAGGGTAAGTTGCTCGAGAGAGAATTTACCCCCACTATAGTCTATTCTATCCTACTCACAAATACTCAACGGATTTACTATCAAAAGTATGTACCCAATAGTGTAGTCTAACCCGTATTGCTATCACATCCCGAGAATTCTCTCTCCTTGATCAGTATTCTTTGCATTTTTTCTGTTTTTACATACTTGTGTCAAACCCCCATTGATAATTGACGCTTGTGTCATCCCTTGATTTAACATGTTTATATTCGATAATGTTTCTAGCTATGACTAATTAGAACTTGATTTTATTTTTCTATTAATTCTCAAGCCCACTCCCTTGGGACTCGACTCCAACCCTTGGTTGGGTTACTATACTATTGTACGATCTTAGACACTTGCATTGGAAGTTGTGTCTTGATTACGCAAATATCAAAATAGCGCCGCTGTCAGGGAGTGGTGTTACGTGAAAACTTTTAGTTAAGATGAATTTTGCTTTTGATAGTCGTAGTTTACTAACTTTGTTTTTAGTTTTGTTTCGGTTTGAAGTTGTTGATATAGATAGATACCCTCAGCATGGCTTAGGGAAATGGTAGCAACTAGGCTGAGACGAGTCAAGAAATCGAGAGAGACTTCAAGTTTATCGCACTGGTAACTCAGCTGAATGAGTTAGCCACCAAATTATCAGAGGTGGAAAACCAGTGCAAGAACCTAGGGAGTTACATACCCCCTCATGAGCGGAAACACTCTAGAGATAGGGAGAACAATCATGTCGAGGACACACTCCAAATCATTCTCCAAAAGATCACCGAACAAGATTGAATGTTGGAAGAGATGAAGGAGAATATTGAAGTGTTGAATCAAATGATTGACTACCATTCTAGATCGATCCAGCTGATCAGGACACTCATCAGTTATGAAGTGCCTCATCTTCACTAAACTGAACTATTGGGTTACCTAGTAACACTACGACCAACCCCACTAATGGAGAGTGAGTAAGGACTCGCATCGTGCCACGACGTTAACTAAGGCGCCTCATAGGAGGTAACCAAAGGTTTTAAATGCTTTAGTTTGCTTTTATAAATAATGGTGTGTTAGTGGTGCAGGTTTAAATGCTGAAAGTGTTTAGAAAATGCATATTGGCAACTAAAATGGTCAGTCGGTGTGCCCGATGAAGATCTCCGTATGGACCTCACTTTGACTGAAGGTCCTGTAAAACATGGCGAGCCAAGTGATCACTCGGTGTGTCACCAAGTGGATCGGCGAGTGCGACTAACGTCGCTGAATGAACGCGAACTTATCAGTTTATAATGGCCAAAGGTCTCAGAATTTGAACTTCTTCACTTTCCCTCGCTTTTAAACTTCACAAACTCATACCAAGGTAGTATTTTCAATATTTTTATATTCCCTTGGTATTTTAGTTGTTGATTGGTACTCGAAACTAGGATTTCTTTGCCGCCTAGTTTTTCAATCGCGATTTAATCGGCATTTATGGTTGGTTTCCGAATCCCAAGTTTACATTTGAAAATTTTGTACTCATTTGCAATAATTGTATCGTATTGTTGTGTGTTTGGCCTCTCTGATAGAATTAAAATGTGTAAATGCCTATTTCAATTTGCAAATCATGCCCTTATTATTTTGATCATCAAATGCCCATAATTTTTGTGATTTTAAATGAATGAATTTGCATTGATTTTTTCTTGTGTGATGTATATATTGATTAGGTGAAGTCTGAGTAATCCATGTTTGTGCTAAATGATGAGAATTGCTCAATAATAGAGCGAGTGACAACACTTTGAAGAGCAAATATCGTCAAATGGCTAAATTTGGTAAAACTGAGAAAAAATTGAGCATCCCAGGGTGATGGGTAGTACGGGTCTTGTTTGATTTTCATTATTTCATGCTTTGATTTTGTTATCGGGGGTTGCGCGGTTAAATTCGAGAAGGTGGATTGAAAATGGGCACGTTGAGCCATTCGTCGAGCTGGGTCGAGCTCGCCGAACAACACGACGGTTCATCTAATGGCCCCATCTCGCTTTTAAATTCATGCTTTATGTGTTGTTTGAGTCTGTAATATTCGGTGAGAAGTCTTTGGTTGCCGAAAGCACTCAGTGGCTCGCCGAAATTACTCTTGATCGCCCTTTTTATGCTCCCCTAAATCTCTGTTGCACTATAACTTTTGGCAGACTAACCCATGATAATCGATAGTAGTTGGTGATTCACCAAAAGGGCCTTCCCATCGCCGACTTGCTATGATTTTTAAGAAAACCCCTTCGGCAAGCCCAACTTAGCTCGCCAAAGATGTTCGGCAAGCTTGTCTGCAATAGATTTTCTGTGTTTATGTTTGAATTTTCTCCTAATTTATCCTGATCTCTAATAGATATGGTACGCACAAATTTAACTACGCAACCTCAGAAGAAAGCGCAGGGCATAACTATAAACGAGGGAAGGTCAAATCCTTTAAAAAGGAGAGGAGAAGAACTCCCACTGGGAGATAAAAGAAAAGGGAAGAAGCATATAGCTAGAAAAGGAGTAGCTATTGAAACCCAGTCTAATTTTTAGAACCAGAAGATGAGTAGCCTTTGATAAATCGAAGGGATTAACTTCGGACCAATTCTTAGTCCACATCTACTAATATTCCCTCAGCTGCCACTACTCTGGCAATAGACTCTGTGCCAGCGCAAACACCTCCAGTGGCCCCTGCACTCCCTATTGTTCCTCCTCCTAGACTACTAAACAGATTGAAAGATGATGGGGTACAAACCATCCTAGAATAAAAGCTATTATCTACAGAGGACCTGGAAGGCAAGCATCCCGATATGGTTGACACCCTCCGATACCATGAGTTTGAGCAGTTCACAAGACCCTGGGGCCCTTACATTCCCTCATGGGTTAGGGAATTTTACACAACTTATGGAGAGTTGGTGCCCAAGAACAAGAAGAAGGCAAGCGAGTTTAGACCGGTAAAGTCGTTCATGGTCAAAGGCAACGAAGTTTAGTGCCACATCGAGTATATTAACACTGTATTGGGTAGACCACTGCACTCTACACTTCCCTACGAAGGGTTGCCTATTGTTCAATGCCTAGATGACCTGACGGGTTGGCTGGCTCCTCTGATTTCTGACACCACCCGGAGGTGGATGGATGCAGGGGCACCAATTGAAAAGAGGGACTTGAACATCGCTGCCAGGTTGTGGTTTGGTTTCATCAGCAGCACCATCATGCCATCCCAAAATGAGTCTATTTTGCGTCATCCTAAGGCAGCTTGCCTTGGTTCTATCATGTCTATGAGGCACATTAATCTAGGGCTGTTGATTTCACAGGAGATGACCATGAGGGCCAAGAAGAAGTTAACTTCTCTGCCATTCCCAGTCTTGATCACGGAGTTGTGCCAGCGTGCTAGAGTACCTCGGGACACTACGAGGGATATTGAGGTCACCCCATCTCCTTCACTGACATCCGGCGTGTTGAGGCTGACTTCACACGAGAGGAGGTTGATAGGAGGAGAGTTGTTGCGCCAGATATTTCCCCAGAAGTTAATGTTGACTTGTTACTAGCAAAGGCAACTTTGCCTACTCCGGCCTCTCAGCCTTCAGGTACATCCGCTCCTTCCTCTTCTTCACAGGTTCCAGGTGCTTCTTTCTCCTGCCAGCCTGCCAGGATTAATTAGGCCATGATCCTGAATATGGGACAGCTGGCATATTCAGCGGATGTGAGAGCGACTCGGTTGGAGAGAACCATTCCATGGATGATCGATAGTGGTCTAATGGTTGCATTGACCCCCCTTAGGGCCTCTGTTGATGATCTAGCTACTAGAAACACTACTTGTGAGAGCAGACAAGGGAAGACATCTGAGGTTTAAGCTTTGAAAGCCGAAGTGACAGATTTGAGGAAGGACATAGAATATTTGAAGTCTACCGACTTCACCTCATTGATGTGGGGTGCAGATGACAAAGGATGCTCTTGAGACCTTGGGGATTTACAGAGGGGTGTCATATTATATGAGAAGTCGGATGCAGAGGCCGATGAGGAGTTGATAGCAGTACATGAGGAGGATGATCAAGAGCCGAGAGCAGATCATATTAGAGATTTGTTAGATCTTGTGGGGACTATTGTGCAGCCGGTGATCCAGACATCGCTGATTGAGACGTCCACAACAGCGCCTAGTGGATCTGGCACTGCTATTCCTTCCGAGGTGACTCCGAGTGCTGATGCCCAATTTCGCACTGCTACACCGGGCACTCAAACCCCGGCAGATGGAGAGACTGCATGGACAAGAATTTTCTTTACCTCGCTCTTTGTGTTACTTACTTTTACTTTTGGAAACTTTTATTCGCATTTGAGGACAAATGATATTTGTTTGTGGTGGGGTGAGCCCCACCTTTGTGCATATTTATTTTGATTATATATTTTGGGTTGTGAGCTATTAATGTGTTATTACACTGCTTTGCGTGGATATTTGAGCTTGTGGCTCCTTTTATGTTAAATTGCAAAAGGATTTTGACCCGTCCAAAAATGTTTGCCACCTCTCGTGTGTTGAATGTGGCTATTCTTTTGCAAAATTTAAGTCTCGGTTCCAATCAATACCGATGACTTGAATAGTGCTCTCAATCGAACGAACATGAATCTACGGCTATAATGAGGCCAAATAAAGTTGTGTAGACAATATGTGAACTCTTTGCATCTCGTTATGACTAGCCTAGTATCGAATAGAGTCTTTTGTGATGATCATTGAACACTAGCGAAAGTGTGTGGAGTCTTGTTTGACTTATAGTGTCAATTCCTAGTGTGATGAGCTTACCTGTGAACTATGCTTGATGGATCCTAGAATTTGCCCCGTTGGTCCGGTCAACTAAGTGATGCTATCTCTAGATATGATCTGAGGCAACTTTTAAGAGTGCGAGCCAATTTGACATATGCCTCTTTTGTGACCTACCTTGTGAGTGTGTGAACCACTTTTGAAGACCCCTTGAGGCTTACATTCCTTTGGAAGAAACTTGATGAAAACTAGAACTTTCTTTATCCATCACCCATAATCCTCATGAAGTTGTGGTTAGTTGAATAGCCAACTTAGGCCAAAAGCCTAGGTTGGTGGTGTGGTGAAAAGATAAGGGCAAATCAAGAAGTGCAAGGAAAGTCTCCTCTTACCCATGGTTTTGAGAAAAATGTAACCCCTCCATATAAAAAAACGGAGAGAAAAGAGAATGAAAATGAAAAAGAATGTTGGGGAATAAAGTACAAAAGAAATGGGGTTTCAAAATAATTAATGGAAAGTGAATAATAAGATGACTTATGAGCACTAAAGAAAATGATGAACGAAAAGGAAAGGAAGTGTTGTGAGTACCACATTTCATGAGGATGAAAGTCACTGAGCCTAAATGACCATACCTTTTCACTCAGTCTCATTACAAGCCTTGAAAAGACCTTCTTAATCTTGAGTGAGCTGAAGCAAGTGTTGATTGGAAAATATGGGCAAACCTATGGGTGAAATTATGCATTGTGTTCCTCTTTGTGAATGTGAGTGTTGCATTTGATTCCGAAACTTTAAATGATTAAACCTTTGCGTGTGAATATGGAATAGTTCCTTGTGTGAGGGCATTTGAACACTTTGGTTGAGCTTGAACTTGCTTTTGAAGCAAGTATTGTAAGCATGAGATTCTTTGATATTAGTGAGTCACAACTTGAATTTTTGAGTGCACATTTGATCTTTCCCTAAATAAATTGAGTCTTGTTATGTGCGTTCATTATTGAGTATTGTGTAGCACTGTTTGAGATACCCTTCTTCCACACACTAAGCTCGAGAGAGTGAGTGGGCTAAAGCGGAGGGTTTTGTTTAATGCGGCAAGTGGGTGTCCGAGAGGAACCCATTTGATTCGGGTTAAGTTACTCAATAGAGAATTTACCCCCACTATAGTCTATCCTAATCACAAATAATCAACGGATTTACTATCGAAAACATGTACTCAATAATCTAGTCTAACCCATATTCCTATCACATCCCAAGAGTCCCCTCTCCTTGATTAGTACTCTTTGTATTTTTGTTGTTTTTACTTACTTGTGACAAACCCACATTGATAATTGATGCTTGCGTTAGCTCTTAGAATTAACATGCTTATATTCGATAATGTTTTTAACTATGACTAATTATAACTTGATTTTATTTTTCTATTGATTCTCAATCCCACACCCTTGGGACTCGATTCTAACCATTGGTTCGGTTACTATACTATTGTACAATTGTAGACACTTTCATCGAAAATTATGTCTTGATTACGCAAACATCAATGCTCTATCTCTATCGGCAAATGGCATGACTTCCCATATATAAGTTGGTAGGACATACCTATGGGAGTCTTGAATGCAGTACGATAGGCCCATAGAGTATTATCAAGCCTCCTTGACCAATTAGTTTTATTGGCATTCACAATCTTTGCAAGGATTTGCATTATCTCTCTATTTGACACTTCAACTTGCCCACTAGACTGCGGATGGTAAAGAGTGGCTACATTGTGACGCACTCCGCCTTTCTCTAGCAATCCCTTGAACAACTTATTACAAAAGTGGGAACCTCCATCGCTGATAATGGCCCTAGGTATACCAAATCTGGAGAAGATACTCTTTTTCAGGAACGCGGTGACATTTTTCCCTTCATTGTTTCGAAGCACAATTGGTTCCACCCATTTCGACACATAATCAACCGCAACACGAATATACTTCATCCCATGTGAACTCAAAAAATGGACCCATAAAGTCAAGGCGCCATACATCAAACAACTCAATCACCAATACCGGATTCATAGATAGCTCTTGCCTCTTTGAAATCTCTCCTTCTCTTTGGCAACGATCACAAGACTTGGCGAAATCTTGTGTATCTTGGTGGATGGTAGGCCAGTAATACCTACACTGCAAGATTTTATGAGCAATTTGAATACCACTATGATACCCACCAACAAGAGATAAATGTCACGCCTTTAGAATACTCATCATCTTAACTTCTCGTACACAGCGGCAAATAATCCCACCAGCACAAATACGGAACAAGTAATACTCATCCGAAAAGAACTTCTTCACATTATGCATAAACTTTCTCCTTTGGTGAAAAGACAAATCCGATTGAACCAGATCACTTGCCAAGTAGTTAGCAAAGTCTACATACCAAGGAATAAGATCATGAGAAGCAGCCAATACCAGTTCATCTATAAAAGCATCATTAATTTCAGCCCCATCTCCTAGCTTGAACATATCGTCATCCTCTAATTTGGACAAATGATTGGCAACTTGATTTTCTGTCCCATTTCTACTTTCACCTCAAAAAGGAATTCTTGTAGCAACAATACCCATCTTATCAACCTCGGTTTTGCATCATTTTTAGACATCAGATATTTCAATGCAGAGTGGTTATTATGCACTATGACATTAGTACCAAGCAAGTAGGATCAAAATTTCTCAAATGCGAAAACCACAGCAATGAGTTCTTATTCCATCACCGTATAGTTCTCTTGATACACATTCATAGCTTTACTGGCATAGTAAATAGGATGAAGAATCTTCTCTCACGTCTGTCCCAATACCACACCAAGTGCCACTCCACTCTCATTAGACATCACTTCAAACGGTTATGCCCAATCCGGTGAAATAATGATAGGTGCGGAAACTATCTTTGCTTTCAACTTTCCAAATGCTCTCACACAAGCATCATCAAAATAAAACTTACACTCCTTTTCGAGCAATTTGCAAATTGGGTGTGAAATTTTTGTGAAATCCTTGATAAACCTCCTACAGAAAAACCTACATGCCCAAGAAAACTTCTAACACCATTAACAAAGATATGTGGTGGAATCTTTTCTATTACCTCACTTTAGCTCTATCAAACTAAATACCCTTCTCAGAAATCCGATGACCCAGAATGATCCCCTCTTTCACCATGAAGTGGCACTTTTCCCAATTGAACACAAGATTGCACTCTTCACACCGTTTCAGTAATGCATCAAAAAACCATCAAATGAGTCACCTACCATAGACAAATCATCTATAAATACCTCAATAGTGTCCTCCACCATATCTGAAAATACCGACATCATTGAACACTGGAAGGTCACTGGAGCATTACACAACCCGAATGTCATCTGTTTTAAGAAGAAAGTCCCATAAGGGCAAGTGAATGTGGTCTTCTCTTGGTCTTTTAAAACAATGGAGATCTGATTGTAGCCCGAATAACCATCAAAAAAGCAATACCAACCCTTACCAGCAAGGCGGTCCAGCATCTAATCCATAAACGACATAGGGAAGTGATCCTTTTCTGTCCAAGCATTCAATTTCGGGTAGTCCATGCATACTCTCCATCCAGTCACTGATCACATCGGAACAAGCTCATTTTTCGCATTAGGAACCAAAGTAATCCCACATTTCTTAGGAACACACTGAGCAAGACAAACCCAACTACTATCTGCAATGGGATATATGACTCCAGCATCCAACCATTAGATGATTTCCTTTTTCACTACCTCTTGCATAGGCGGATTTAGTCTCCTTTGGTGCTCGATACTAGTCTTGTGGTCCAACACGAGTTGGATTTTATGAGAACATATGCCAGGAAAAATTCCAATAATGTTCGCAATAGTCTATCAAATCACCCTTTTGAACCTCTTCAACGCAGAAACCAATGCCTCAACTTGTGCTCACTCAAATCGACCAAAATGATGATCGGTAAAGTACCATCTCTCCCCAAGAATACATACCTCAAATGCGATGGTAGAGCCTTGAGCTCCAATTTCTTTAGTTTGGAACAAAATTTGAACCTATAAAGTGCGGCAACCAATTCATCATAGTCTTTAATACCATCACCCTCAAAATTCATCATTACCGCTGCAAGTGCATCAACACCCAACCTCTCTTCAATAGACACATCAGAACCTCGCTCTCTAATATGATTCACCATTGATACTGATTCAATATCTCTTTCCTGCTCCATAGACCTACAAATGTTGAAAGTTACCTCTTCATTATTCAATCATAACTTCATCTGCCCTCTCTCCATAACGACCAAGGTGTGCCCGGTAGCAAGGAATGGTATCCCTAGGATGATAAGAACCTCAAAATCAACCTCACAATCAAGTATCACAAAATCCGCCGAAAAAATAAACGACTCCACTTTCACAAGTACATCTTGGAGAACACCAATGGGTTTCTTCATAGTTCTATCGGCCACGAGTAATTGCATCGGAGTATGTTTTAGAGCCCCTCAACCCAACTTCTTGTAGATAGACAATGGCATCAGATCAATGCTAGCTTACAAATCACATAACGCTTTCGCATAATGCACCAACCCAATGGTACAAGGAATAGTGAAAGCACCAAGATCCTCTTGCTTTTGCACAAGTGACCTAGTGAGTCACAATTTGAAACTTTGAGTGTACAATTGATCAGTGTATGTGTGGTTTGAACCTTGTTGTGTGCATTTATGTTTAGTCTAAAGTAGCACGATTTGTAGACACCCTTGTGGAAATGATTGATCCTTAGTTTTACTTGACGACAACAATAGTTTAAGTTAGGGGTGCTGATGAGTCTGAGATTTCGACTCATTTAGAGCTTTGTTTTGATAGTATAAGTTTCCTCAAATACCTAATTTATGCTCTAAACTAATGTTAAAGTGTTGATTTGCAACAGTGAAGGCTAAGGAAAAAGGCAAGGACACGATCGGACAAAAAAGAACAAACAAGATGAAGAGGTGAAGAAAAGAAATCCAGCTGATCCCAAAACCACTCGACAAAATGCCGAGTGGCTCTTTAGCTCGCCGAAAGTTCCAGCAGGCCAGCCTTATAGCAGAACCAATTTGGCGACAGAAATAGGTAGTCGGTGAATCACCGAACGACTCTGTGACAGCAACTTTGATCACCTAAAGTCAGAGGACCTGGAAGACTGATGGACAATGTAAATTTTTGATAGATGGGAGCGAAAGGAGGATCCCGACTTGGTTGGCGACGTGCGACTTACTCCACCAAATTTTCTTTCAAGCCAAAAAGCTGGGAACAATAAATTGAAATTTACAGTAAAAATAAGGAGTTCTGATCCCCAAGTTTGAGGGTTAGAGTTCTCTTTGATATTTTGCGTTTCCATTGTAGACTTTGAGGATTTTTAAGCTTAAATTTGAGAATTTGTATGTTGGTTTTTGAACTTAATCATTTGGGAGCATTCTAAAGGCTTGGATATTTTTACCCAGCTGATGGCTAATCTAGTTGTTAATTGATTTTATCTTTTTATAATATTTAGCTAAAACCCCAATTTTTGGGGTGTGATGTCACGACCCAAGGCTACCCCATAGATTAGACACGACGTACAAGACTCCGAAAAATCTCATACAAGCCTCATAGCATATCATAACATAAGAACATAGGGAAAAAGTGCGGAAATTTAAAACTTTTCTTTACAATTGACGTCTTTTATAAAAACAAGTGGGAGTCTACAACACTATGTCTCAAGCCATCTATAACACTTGAATACAATCTTAGGGACACGACCCTTACAATATTCTATAACATAAAGGAAAGACTTAAAAGACATAATGGTCAAGTCCTCGAACACTATGAGGAGTCACCAAATCTTCAACTCCATGCTCCTTAGAAACCCTTCTTCCAAGAATAGAACCCATGTCTCCAAACATTACACTTTGTGAAAAGCGTAGAAGAAATATGGGTTAGCACAAAAATGTACTAAGTATGATAACTGATTTCACGTATCAAGACAGTACTTCCAGTTCAAGTGCCAACATCGTTCAATAGTAATATAACCCAACTAGTGAGTTGGGATCGAGTCCCAAGGGAGTGGTTCGTACTCAAGAATCAATACAAAATCATAAATATGCTCAGGTAAATCATAGCGAAAAATATTTACGAATAAAAGAATAATTCATGTTTGGGGTGACACAAGTGTCAAATATCAAGGGGGTTTTGTTTATACTATCATCTAAAACAACAAATAACACGAAAATACGAATATGGAGACGGGATTCTTGGGATGTGATAGGATTATGGGCTAATTTAAACAACCGGGTAATTGCAATTAATAGTAAACCGTCTTAAATTAGAAAATAAGGTAGAATTTAGTGGGGGTAAACTTTCTCTCGAACAATTTACCCCGAATCGAATTGGTTTCTCTCAAACAACAATAAGCCGCAATGAAGCACAACCTTCGCTTTAGTCCATTCACTCTCTCGAGCTGAACTCATGGTAACCCAATACCCACAAACCATCAATTCAACAATTTTGGTTTTAAAAACTCTCTCTCGATCAAGTCAAAAACACGAAGTTAGGATGGCACTTGCAACTACAACCCATTAAATTCAACCACAATTACTGAACAAAATCACTTTTAAACAGCAAATAAACTATTAATTAGCAATACCCAGCAGTTAATTCAACCCATAATCACATAATCACATCCCAAGAATTTGGGTTTTAGCTAGACATAGTAAAAGAATATAAATCGATACCGAAATGTGTTTCCATCAACTAGGTACGATTAATATTATCTTTACAAACATCTGAGTTGAAGAATCTTCAATACCAACTTCCAATTTCTTAGAAATGAAAGTCTTCTTAACTTCAAAGCTAAGGAAAAATGTCTCTCAAACTCAGTTCTAAGTTCTGAACTTCAAAAACTGAATAATAATATGATTCCCAACAAAATCTGATACTAATGTAAAAATTTAATCAAGTATTTATATGAAATGACCCAAAGGGTTCTTAAAAATGTGCTTTGGAAGTTACTGGAAACTTGTTTAGCTATATCAAAAAAAAAAATCCGTTTCGTTTATCAAAAATCCGACTTCACATTCTTGTTTAGGGGGTCAAATTGAGTGGGAAATGGGTCTAACCCAAATTTTAGAGCAAACGTATCAAAATCCGAAATTTCCAAGTGAAGCCTTTTTCGAGGGTCTACTTTGGAGGGTCATATCTCCTAGCACACAAATAATTGGGTGGCCCATAACATATCCATGGAAAGCCCTTTGAGTTAGCTACCTAACGCACTTCATTTCACCTCATTCGGAGTTCGGACGACGAAGTTGTGCCCATTTTCGTAAAATCTGTCCGGCAGGAAATGCAATTTCCAGTGAGCGTTTTTACTGTTCACCCGCCTCATTTTTTTTTTCTAAGTGTTGGACCATTTTTCCAAAGGGCATATGTTATTTCCTATATACCATTAGTTCAATTCCCATCTCTAAAATATTTCCCAAAACACCTCTCCCATACTTAAACACATTTTCTCCCAAGTTCTCTCAAGAACCCTAATCCAAAACCTTCCTCAAGATTGAAGAGACTCTTGCTCCAAGATCCAAGCTTCCATTAAAGACACTCTCAAGACCTTCATAAGAACTTAAGGTATGTGGTATTGAACTCATGGGTCCTTCCACCCATAGTGCCTAGACTCTATTCTACTCACTAATTCATGGTTTAAGTTAAGATTTATAAATTAGTCTTGTTCTTTGTAATAATTTCCTGTACATTGAATTTTAAACATGAAAAGTGATTGTTTTGAGCATGTTGTGACTCTAAAACTAGAATCTAAATTTGGAATGGATGTGGAGACTTTCATGTGGTATTGTGGGTGTTAAAATGTGTTGTTGTAGGTTGTTCCCTGGTTTGGCTGCATAATTACAACCCTATTTTCCATGCTCTTTGATTCCATTACATGCCTTCAAGGTGTTTGACAAAATGTCCAACTATGGAGAATTGATGAATCGATGCTTTAAAGCTTGAGTTATGAGATGTATGGCAATCCAGAGATGTGTTGATGACAAACTAAGCTTGTGTATATGTTCATTCCATACGTGAGATTGCATTAGAGCCTAATGGGAATTTCCTATATAAAGTGTTGCATGACCATGCCCGGTCCGGGGGAAAAGAACCGGACAACCATGTGAGAGGTTTATATCTCACCACCTAGGATGCTTGGGGTGTGACCAACATCAACCATGTGAGAGGTTTATATCTCACCACCTAGGATGCTTGGGGTGTGACCAACATCAACCATGTGAGAGGTTTATATCTCACCACCTAGGATGCTTGGGGTGTGACCAACATCAACCATGTGAGGGGTTTATACCTTGCCACCAGGGTGTCCGGGTGTGAACGGCATCCCCCATCCTAAGTTGGGGTTATAGATTGGTTGGATCATGCATACACATATGATATCTACTATTAGTATAGATTTACTTAAACATGTTTTGACTTCACTTTGATCATGCATCCTCATATTGTTATTCATAATGCCTATGAAACTATTTCTTGTATTTCGATTGTGTCCTTGTCTATTGTTGTGTTGCACCCCGCATACTTAGTACATTCCAAGTACTAACGCATATTTTGCCTACATGATGTCACCATGTAGGGACCGGAGCTACTCTTGATCCTTCTCTCCATTCACGTGGCTAGTACGGTGCTTATCCGAGTTTGTTGGTGAGTCCTCAATGATTCGAGGGCTATGTTATGTTTCCTACTCCTATGTTTTGAGACTTTAGCTTGCAATTGTATTTTGACTATGAGGGGAGCCGGTAGTATGTCATGGCCCCCGTCCTATCTATGTATGTAGAGGTGTGCGTTGGACAAGTATTTTGTAAATGAGCTTGACTCTTGTTCTATGATGTCATTTTGAAATGGTTTGCCCTTAGTCCCTATTTCCCGTTAATTAATGTTGATTGTACTTCCGCGACCGATGAAGTGTGATGACAAGTTTGAGAGGCTTGTTTGGGGTTCCTTCGGGTTCCTCATTCGCCATGTCACGTCTAGGCCCTAGGCTTGGGTCGTGACAAGCTTGGTATCAGAGCACTAGGTTGTTAAATCCTCGGAGTCCAACACACCGCGTTGAGTAGAGTCCTAATCATGGTTGTGAAGCGCGCCACGACTATGAATGGGAGGCTACAAAACGTTTTAGGAAAGGTTTCCCTTCTTCATGTTCTATGTCGTGCTTAGAGTGCGATAAGGTGATTCCTCCCTAACGCTTGTTCTTTGGATTGCTAGATCATCATGCCAAACATGAGGGGAAGACGGGCCCGATCACCGGAAGAGCCACCCACCAATGGTGAGCTCCGTGATGCACTCACCATGCTTGCACAAGTGGTAGCTAACCAAGTGCAACAAGGAGCCCAAGCTCCTCGAACTACCACCCCGGGGGAAAGGGTGAGAGATTTCATGAGGATGAACCCTCCGGTCTTCCATGGTTCAAAGGTGGATGAGGACCCGCAAGAGTTCATCGATGAGGTATGCAAAATCTTGACCATTATGGATGTTGGTGCTTGTGAGAAGGCGGAATTGGCGGCCTACCAACTCAAGGGGGTTGCTCAAATTTGGTTTGATCAATGGAAGGGTGAGAAAGGTAATGGCTATGTGGTGTTGTGGGAGGAGTTTAAACTTGCTTTCCTTAATAGGTTCTTCCCTCTTGAGCTTAGGGAGGCAAAGTTGGTGGAGTTCATGAACTTGAAGCAAGGAGCTATGAGTGTGAGGGAGTATGCCCTCAAATTTGTCCAACTCTCCAAGTATGCACCTCACTTGGTGGCCGACTCTAGGTCGAGGATGAACAAATTTGTGATGGGTGTATCCGACTTGGTTAGTGAGGAGTGTCGGTCCGCTATGCTCATTGGAGATATGGATTTGTCTCGGTTGATGACTTATGCCGAGCAAATGGAGGAGGAGAAATTGAGGAAGAGAAGGGGGCACGAGGCCAAGAGGGCCCGATTGGAGAATAGGTTCCCTAAGGGTGCTAGATTTCATCAAGGCCGAGGAAACCCTCATGTCAACCGGGGATTTGCTATCAATGTTCCTAGACCTCAAGGGGGAGGTGAAGTGGGTTCTATGGATGTATGCCCTAAGTGTGGGAGGAAGCATGGTGGTCCTTGCATGAAGGGTTCGGGTGCTTGCTTTGAATGTGGAGAAGTGGGTCATAAGAGGTTTGAATGTCCCAAGATCCGCAACAAGGTCCGAAGTGCTAACACTACTCCTTTGGGTAGAGGTGCTTCTCAAAGTGGTGCCCCAAGGGACAATCGATTTTATGCTTTGCATGGTAGACAAGGTGTTAATGAGACTCCGGATGTGGTGACCGGTATGTTGCAAATCTTTGATCTTGATGTTTATACTTTGATTGATCCGGGTGCCACCCTTTCCTTTGTTACCCCCTTAGTTGCTAGAAAATTTCATGTCGAGTCGGAATTGTTGCATGAGTCATATGAAGTATCCACTCCCATTGGTGTCTCTATTGTTGCTAGAAAAGTGTATAGAAATTGTCCGGTTTGCATATTAAATAAGTTGTTGCCTTGTGATCTTGTTGAGTTGAACATGGTGGATTTTGATGTTATTCTTGGGATGGATTGGTTGCATGCATATTATGCTTCTATTGATTGTAGGACTCGTAAAGTCAAGTTCCGATTTCCTAATGAACCCGTCCTTGAGTGGGAGAGCCGGGATGTTGTGGTGAAGGGGAAATTCATTTCTTGCATTAAAGCCCATAGGTTGATTTCCAAAGGGTGCTTGTACCATATTGTGAGAGTCAATGATGTGGAGTCTAAAGTCCCTCCTATTGAGTCTATTCCGGTTGTTAATGAGTTTCTAGATGTCTTCCCAGAAGACCTTCCCGGTGTCCCTCCCGAAAGGGAGATAGATCTTGGTATAGACCTCCTTCCCGATACTCAACCTATTTCTATCCCCCCTTACCGTATGGCCCCGGCGGAGTTGAAAGAGTTGAAAGAGCAATTAAAAGATTTGTTAGAGAAGGGGTTTATTAGACCTAGTCATTCTCCCTGGGGTGCTCCGGTTTTGTTTGTGAAGAAGAAAGATGGGTCTCTTAGAATGTGTATTGATTATCGACAACTTAATAGGGTCACCGTCAAGAATAGGTATCCTCTTCCAAGGATTGACGATTTATTTGACCAATTGCATGGGGCTAGTCACTTCTCTAAGATTGATCTTCGGTCAGGGTATCATCAAGTGAAGGTGAGGGAGTGTGATATTCTCAAGACGGCCTTTCGTACTAGGTATGGGCACTATGAGTTTGTGGTGATGTCTTTCGGGTTGACTAATGCTCCGGCTCTCTTTATGGATTTGATGAATAGGGTTTTCAAACCCTACCTTGATTCTTTTGTGGTGGTGTTTATAGATGACATCTTGATCTATTCTCGGGGTGAGGAAGAGCACAAGGGTCACTTGAGGGTTGTACTCCAAAGATTGAGGGAAGAGAAGTTGTACGCTAAATATGAAAAGTGTGAGTTTTGGTTGAAGGAAGTTGCTTTCCTAGGCCATGTGGTGTCGGGGGATGGTATTAAGGTGGATCCTAAGAAGACCGATGTTATTAGGAATTGGCCTAGACCTTTGACCCCGTCGGATATAAGGAGTTTCTTGGGTTTAGCGGGTTATTATAGGAGATTTGTGGAAGGGTTTTCTTCTCTTGCTTCTCCTATGACTAAGTTGACTCAAAAGAAGGCTAAATTTGTGTGGTCGGATGAGTGTGAGGAAAGCTTCCAAACTTTGAAAGAAAGGCTTGTGTCCGCTCCTATTTTGTCACTTCCGGATGGGTTAGAAGGTTTTGTTGTTTATTGTGATGCTTCCCGTATTGGTTTGGGTTGTGTGTTGATGCAAAGTGGTAAGGTTATAGCCTATGCTTCTAGGCAACTTAAGGTTCATGAAAAAAATTACCCAACCCATGATCTTGAATTGGCCGCCGTGGTTTTTGCTTTAAAGATTTGGCGTCATTATTTGTATGGGGTGCATGTTGATATCTTCACCGACCATAAGAATCTCCAATATGTGTTCACGCAAAAAGATCTTAACTTGAGACAAAGGAGGTGGTTAGAATTCCTTAAGGATTATGATATGAGTGTTCACTATCATCCGGGGAAAGCTAATGTGGTGGCGGATGCATTGAGTAGAGTGTCCATGGGTAGCTTGGCTCATGTGGAGGAAGGTAGTAAAGAGTTGGCTAAGGAGGTCCATCGGTTGGCCAAATTGGGAGTTAGGTTAGAAGGGGTGGATAGTGGAGGAGTAGTTGTTGTTGATGGTTCAAGGTCTTCCTTGGTTGATGAGGTGATAGTCAAGCAAGATCTTGATCCTTCTTTGGTAGAATTAAAGGCTTCGGTGAGTAGTGGTAAGGTGGAGGTTTTCTCCCAAGGGGGAGATGGTGCCCTTAGGTACCAAGGTAGATTATGTGTTCCTTGTGTGGATGGTGTGAGGGAAAGAATCCTTGATGAGGCTCATAATTCTTTTTATTCTATTCATCCGGGGTCAACAAAGATGTATAGAGACTTGAGGGATGTGTATTGGTGGGGCGGTATGAAGAAGGACATTGCAAAATTTGTTTCGGGTTGCCATAGTTGTCAACAAGTCAAGGCCGAACATCAAAGGCCGGGTGGCCTAACTCAAGACATTGAGATACCTACTTGGAAGTGGGAAGAAATCAACATGGATTTTGTAGTGGGCTTACCCAAGGCTAGAAGAGGCTTTGATTCGGTTTGGGTGGTGGTTGATCGGATGACAAAGTCGGCTCATTTCCTACCGGTTAAAACTACTTACGGGGCTGAAGAGTATGCCAAGTTGTACATTCATGAATTGGTAAGGTTGCATGGGATTCCTTTGTCTATCATCTCGGATCGTGGTGCCCAATTCACTTCTCACTTTTGGAAGTCATTCCAAAGGGGTCTTGGTACAAAGGTAAAGCTTAGCACGGCCTTCCACCCTCAAACGGATGGCCAAGCCGAAAGAACAATTCAAACCTTGGAGGATATGCTTAGAGCTTGTGTATTGGAGTTGAAAGGTAGTTGGGATGATCATCTTCCTTTGATTGAATTTGCATACAACAATAGTTATCATTCTAGTATCGGTATGGCTCCTTTTGAGGCACTTTATGGTAGACGGTGTAGGTCACCGGTTGGGTGGTTTGAAGTTGGAGAGGTGGCCTTGTTGGGTCCGGATCTGGTCATGGATGCTCTTGAGAAGGTAAGGATGATTAGGGAGAGGTTGAAAACAGCCCAAAGTCGTCAAAAGTCTTATGCCGATGTGAGGAGACGGGATCTTGAATTCAAAGTGGGTGATTGGGTTTATTTGAAAGTTTCTCCAATGAAAGGTGTGGTTCGTTTTGGTAAGAAGGGGAAATTAAGTCCTAGGTATGTCGGTCCTTATGAGATAATAAGAAGGGTTGGTAAAGTAGCCTATGAGTTGGGGTTGCCCAAGGAGATGGAATTAGTTCATCCGGTATTCCATGTATCGATGTTGAGGAAATTTGTTGGTGATCCTAACGCTATTGTACCTCTTGAGGTTGTGGGTGTTGTAGAACATAATTTGACGTATGAAGAAGTCCCGGTTCAGATCTTAGATAGACAAGTTAAAGGGTTGAGGAACAAAGAAGTGGCGTCCGTTAAGGTGCTTTGGAGAAATCAACAAGTGGAGAGTGCTACTTGGGAGGCCGAAGCGGACATGCAAAGACGTTATCCTTATCTATTCAACTCCACTCAAGGCTAAGGTATTAAATCAAGTCCTTTGTACTCCATTGAGTCTTACATTTCAGCCCCTGAATCATTAATGTGCATATATGTTTAAATTGATGAGTTATGGATGCTTTACACTAAGTTTTGAAATCTTGAAGATATGTTTAAATAAAATTTATGCATTCATGTTGGGGCTGATATGTTCTTACTAAGTCTTGCCTTGTACGTCTCTTCCACATTCGGGGACGAATGTTCCCAAGGGGGAGATATTGAAATGACCCAAAAGGTTCTTAAAATTGTGCTTCGGAAGTTACCGGAAACTTGTTTAGCTATCTCAAAAAAAATCCATTTTGTTTTTCGAAAATCCGACTTCATATTCTTGTTTAGGGAGTCAAATTGAGTGGGAAATGGGTCTAACCCAAATTTTTGAGCAACCGTATCAAAATCCGAAATTTCCAAGTGAAGACTTTTTCAAGGATCTACTTTGGAGGGTCATATCTCCTAGCACACTAATAATTGGGTGGCCCATAACATATCCATGGAAAGCCCTTGGATTTATCTACCTAACGCACTTCGTTTCACCTTATTCGAAGTTCGGACGAAGAAGTTATGCCCATTTTCGTAAAATCTGTCCGGCAGAAAATGCAATTTCCAGTGAGCGTTTTTACTGTTCACCTGCCTCATTTTTTTTTAAGTGTTGGACCATTTTTCCAAAGGGCATATATTATTTCCTATATACCATTAGTTCAATTCCCATCTCTAAAACATTTCCCAAAACACCTCTCCCATACTTAAACACATTTTCTCCCAAGTTCTCGCAAGAACCCTAATCCAAAACCTTCCTCAAGATTGAAGAGACTCTTGCTCCAAGTTCCAAGCTTCCATTGAAGACATTCTCAAGACCTTCATAAGAACTCAAGGTATATGGTGTTGAACTCATGGGTCCTTCCACCCATAGTGCCTAGACTCTATTCTACTCACTAATTCATGGTTTAAGTTAAGATTCATAAATTAGTCTTGTTCTTTGTAATAATTTCCTGCACATTGAATTTTAAACATGAAAAGTGATTGTTTTGAGCATGTTGTGACTTTAAAACTTGAATCTAAATTTGGAATGGATGTGGAGATTTTCATGTGGTATTGTGGGTGTTAAAACGTGTTGTTGTAGGTTGTTCACTGGTTTAGCTGCATAATTACTACCCTATTTTCCATGCTCTTTGATTCCATTACATGCCTTCAAGGTGTTTGACAAAATGTCCAACTATGGAGAATTGATGAATCGATGCTTTAAAGCTTGAGTTATGAGATGTATGGCAATCCAGAGATGTGTTGATGACAAACTAAGCTTGTGTATATGTTCATTCCATACGTGAGATTGCATTAGAGCCTAATGGGAATTTCCTATATAAAGTGTTGCATGACCATGCCCGGTCCGGGGGAAAAGAACCGGACAACCATGTGAGAGGTTTATATCTCACCACCTAGGATGCTTGGGGTGTGACCAACATCAACCATGTGAGAGGTTTATATCTCACCACCTAGGATGCTTGGGGTGTGACCAACATCAACCATGTGAGAGGTTTATATCTCACCACCTAGGATGCTTGGGGTGTGACCAACATCAACCATGTGAGGGGTTTATACCTTGCCACCAGGGTGTCCGGGTGTGAACGGCATCCCCCATCCTAAGTTGGGGTTATAGATTGGTTGGATCATGCATACACATATGATATCTACTATTAGTATAGATTTACTTAAACATGTTTTGACTTCACTTTGATCATGCATCCTCATATTGTTATTCATAATGCCTATGAAACTATTTCTTGTATTTCGATTGTGTCCTTGTCTATTGTTGTGTTGCACCCCGCATACTTAGTACATTCCAAGTACTAACGCATATTTTGCCTACATGATGTCACCATGTAGGGACCGGAGCTACTCTTGATCCTTCTCTCCATTCACGTGGCTAGTACGGTGCTTATCCGAGTTTGTTGGTGAGTCCTCAATGATTCGAGGGCTATGTTATGTTTCCTACTCCTATGTTTTGAGACTTTAGCTTGCAATTGTATTTTGACTATGAGGAGAGCCGGTAGTATGTCATGGCCCCCGTCCTATCTTTGTATGTAGAGGTGTGCATTGGACAAGTATTTTGTAAATGAGCTTGACTCTTGTTCTATGATGTCTTTTTGAAATGGTTTGCCCTTAGTCCCTATTTTCCGTTAATTAATTTTGATTGTACTTCCGCGACCGATGAAGTGTGATGACAAGTTTGAGAGGCTTGTTTGGGGTTCCTTCGGGTTCCTCATTCGCCATGTCACGTCTAGGCCCTAGGCTTGGGTCGTGACATTATAGTTGTCAAAAAGTATGCTGCGAAGGTTCAGTCGGCACAGTTAGTCGGGATCATCGATCCACTCGGTGATCCGCCCTTTGGTCATTTGTATCGCCTTTTTTCTTTTGCCTTCAGCATCCTTGAGGTCCTGTAACTTTGGGCGATAAGGCACTACATCGTGGAACTATTCGGCCACTCGCCGACTGCTCCTTTCTATCGCCGACTTGATTTTCACCTTTAAGGCTTGGCACACTGGAACATTAGGCGTGACCAAGGCCATTCTACGACTCGCCGAATTATTTAGGCGACCCTCAGGCCTTCGTTTCATCGTTCTTTCAGCTGCCTTTTTCGTTTTTGCTCAATAGTGTCCATGCTTTTATCCCCGAGTCAAAATACCTGAAATCAAGGATTTACACCAGTTATTGAGACAAAATATGCATTGAAGGGGACTAAATATATTATAATAAAGCCCTAAATGAGTCCAAATTGTGGATTCATCAACACCCCCAACTTAAACTTTTGCTTGTCCTCAAGTAAAACTCAAGTTCAGCAGTTCAAAAAGGATGTCTCAAAGAGTACTACACAACATTCAATCATTAATGCACACAAAAAGACTCAACTTACTCATGCAAAGATCAATTGTGCACTCAAAGAGTCAAGTTGTGACTTACTAATATCAAAGAATCTCAAGCTCACAATAGTTGCTTCAAATGCAAGTTCAAGCTCAACAAAGGTATTCAATTGCCCTCACACAAATAATGATTCCATATTCACACACAATGGTTCAATAATTTAAAGTTCTGGAATCAAATGCAACGCTCACAGTCACAAAGATGAACATAATGTACGATTTCACCAATAGGTTTGCCGTATTTTCCAACCAACATTTGTTTCAGCTCACTCAAGATAAAAAAAAAGGTATTTTCAAGGCTTGTAATGGGGCTGAGTGCAAAGGTATGGTAATTTAGGCTCAATGGCTATAGTCCTCATGAAATATGGTGTGAACAACACTTCCTTTCCTTTTCTTCATCATTTTTCATTCGTGCTTACAAGTCATTCCCTTATTCAGTTTCCATGGACTGTTGGAAACCCCATTACTTTTTGTATTTTCACAACTTTATTCCACAACTGTTTCATTCTTTTTCATTTTCATTATTTTCTTCTCTTTTCTCTCTTTTTTTTTTGTATAGAGGGGTTCCATTTTCTCAAAACCTGGGTAAAAGGGGACTTCTTGCACGTCCTGATTTACCTTCTCTTTTCACCACACCCCCAACTTAGGCTTTTTGCCTAAGTTGGCTATTCAAACAAATCACAAATCATGAGGATTATGGGTATTGGGTCAAGAAAAAGTCACAATGTAATCAAGTTTCTTTTAATAAAAGGTTAAGGTTCAAAGGGTGCTCAAACGGAGTTCACACACTCACAAGGTAGGACACAAAAAGAGGTATAATGTCAACTTGTTTCACACTTTTTAAAGGTGTCTAAGATCATATGAAGAGATTGCATCACTCAGTCAGTTGGACCAATAGGGCCAATTCAAAGGGTCATCACACATGGTTCACGGTAAGCTCATCACACAAGGCATTGACACCAAAGTCAAACAAGACTCCACACTTTCGTTAGTGTGAAATGTTCATCACAAGAGACTTAATTCGGTACTTAGCTAGTCACAACGAGATGCAAAAAGTTCACATATTGGCTATGCAACTTCATTTGGCCTCATCATAGCCGCACATTCATTTTTCTCCGAATATGAGAATTATTCAAGTCATCGGTATTGATAAAAACCGATACTCAAATTTGCACAAGAACAACCACATTCAATACAAACAAGAGGTGGCAATATTTTTTAGGAAAGGCCAAAAATCATTTATAATTAAAAACATGGAGCTAGAAGATCAAACATTCCACAAAAAGCAGTGTACAACACTATTTTAGCTCAAAAACCGAAATGTATAAACAAAACATCAATATTTAAAAAAATCACACGAAAGGTGGGCATCACCCCACCACAAATAAAAGCATTTGTCCTCAAAGGAAAACAAGAATATTCAAAAGTTAAAATAAAAATAAGACATAGAGGGAGGTAAAGAGGGGATCTTGTCTACGCAGTCGCTTCATCTGTCTGGGCATCAGTGCTCGATGCATCAGTCTGGTCTCGAGCCTTAGTACCTAGTGTCACCTCAGAAGGAACAATAGAAGCACTAGGAGAAGCCAAGGGAGTATCTGCTAAGGAAGCCTGCACAACAGATTCTACCATGGCCTCATCAATCTCAGTAGGGCCCTTATATAAAGTTTCCTCAACTACCTCAAGCATCTCCTCATCAGTCTCCGCTTCAAACTCAGGATCAGCTACTTCCTCAACTCTATTCTCATCTTCGGTGTAGTCAGAGGCATATCTGGTACATCTGGAATCTCCACCAACCTGAAGATCATGGACATGTCGGTGGATTTCAGCTGATCCACGTCAGTCCTCAACACAGTAATAGCAGCCTTTAAGGTAGTCACCTCCTCGGTGGCCCTTTAGCCACACTCACACACTACTATCCTAGCCGCAAGTGCGTCAATGGTAGTGCTCAAGGGTGTCACAGCATCAACCAAGGCAGTTTGAATCACACCTAGAATGGCAGCCTCGAGTCTGGCATCCCGACGATCTGCAGAATGGGCAAGCTTCCCCATTCAGAGTAATAAAGCCTGAGTGATCGAGGCCCGAGAGATAGGAGTAGCAGCAAGTGTCGGATGCAGTGCAGCAAAAGAAGAAACATGGAACATCATAAGGGACAACGATAGGGGTACCTGAAGGCCTAGAGGCCGGAGTAGGCAAATATGCCTATACAATTAGTGATTCTCTATCAACACCCGGGGATGAGTCCACCGGGGCTGCCTTCTACTTCTTCTCCGCCTCATCCTTCAAATATTCTGCCTCAGATTCTCCGAATATCAGTAGAGGATGTGGGAATCACTTCTATATCCTTCTTTGCATATTTAAGAACTTGAGCCCGTCTGCACATCTCGATGATCAATACCGGGAAGGGAAGTGAAATTTGGTGCTGCTGGCCCTCATGACCATCTCATGTGCTATAATCATCCCCAGATTTAGTCTCGTCCCATAATTGATGCAATCTAGGCAGGCTATCTTGGCCAAGCGAAGAATAGACTTATTTTGGGAGGGAATGATCGTGCTGCTGATGAAACCAAACCAATACCTTGCTGCTACATTCAAATCTTTCATATCTATTGGAGTCCCTGCCTCCAACCACCTTAGAGTGCCATCACATATCATAGGGGCTAGCCACTTCTTCTTCTTGTTCAGCGTGTTTGTCCTGATCATATGCAAGCAGTCATCTTCCAATCTCGTAGTGCACTCTAGGACAACATTCATGGCTGGAAAATTGTATTGCACCATTTTCCCCCAGACAACTACGTAGTCAAGCTATTTAAATAATGCTGCCTGCTTCTTCCTTTATGGTATCAATGCACTATATGCATTGTAGAATTCCCTAACCCAACTTGGAATATACTGGCCACAGGGTTTTGTCAAGATCTGGAATTTGTGAGATTTCAGGCAATCCATTATCTCAGGGTATCTGTCGATAACCCCATATGTGGACATAGGCTTTTCCTGAATAATTGCTCTCAACCTCTCAGTTTTTAAACTGTTCATCGACTTGGGAGGTGGACCCTATACATGAGGTGCTAGGACTAAAGCCTGCTCTGGAACTAGAGGAGAAGGAGTGCTGGGTGGAGGAGTCCTAATCCTAGACGCATCATGCATTCTTTTTGAACGAAGCTCTACCCTCTGTGCTACTACCATCTCATCATCATCAGAAGCTATAGTTAGAGGCTCATGATGCTCATCCTCATTCTCAGAAGTGGTGAGGTAAGTGTCATAGATGTTGTCAGTGTCAGAGCTTGCCTCCGGTGATGCAAGTACTTTGCCTTTACCTTTGTCTTTCCCACCCGTTGTGGGGAGTTTTGTAGCTTTGCCCCTAGATGCAGTTGCATCCTCACTTAATTTTATCCCTTTGTCCTTTCTTCAGGGTGACATGTTTCTACTTGCAACCTTAGATCTAGCCATGTCTGCATTACTACAAATTCATATTGACTATACCGAGTTCTGAAGGTTGTTTCCAGAATGTCACTATCTCTGACTCTGAGCTGATGATAGGTGGATCTGAGATCTATCTTTCAAAAATGACTAGCACCCTAAAGTTGGTCGAAAAAGTCATCAATCCTAGGGATAGGATATCTATTGTTGATTGTGACTTTGTTCAACTGACGATAGTCAATGCACATTTTGAGAGAACCGTCTTTCTTTTTCACGAATAACAATGGAGCACCCCAAGTAGAGATACTGGGTATGATGAAGCTCTTATCTAGAAGGTCTTTCAACTATTCATTCAATTCCTTAAGCTCGGCTGGAGCCATTCTGTAAGGAGAAATTGAAATAGGCTGGGTATTTGGAAGGAGATCTATTCCAAGTCGATTTCCATCTCGGGAGGAACTCCGGTAAGATCTTCTAGAAACACTTCTAGAAATGCATTTACTACTAGGAGTGACTCAAGAGTTAAGGTTTCGGAGTTTAAATCCTTAACCCGAAAGAGATGATAAACATACCCATTTTGAGATCATCTTCCTGGCCATAATATAAGAGATGAATCGACCCATAGGCACTGAGCTACTACCCTTCCATTCTAAGACTAGCTCATTTGGAAACTGAAACCAAACGATCCTAGTTCTACAATCGACTGAGGCATAATAACAACGTAACGAATCCATGCGTAGAATGATATCAAAATCTGTCATTTCTAACTCTATAAAATTTGCTGAGGTGGTTTTCTGAGAGACTGTGACAGGGCAATTTCTGTATAACCGTCTAGCTATGACAGGGTCACAAACTGGAATTGAGACTGCGAAGGATTCTGAAAAAGTTTTTGGACTAATATCGAAGTTTACTACTATATAGGGAGTTGCAAAAGACAATGTACACTGCATGAAATATGAATTTTAGAGATAGGAAATTTTTTCGTTAAAAGTCAAAATCTAGTCGTTATAGGTCAATAACGACTGGAAAATATTTGGTCGTCATTGATCGCTAAAAGTTCAGCCGTTAAAAGTTAACAACCGGATTTTGAATCCGGTCGTTAAAGATGCTTTGGTGATGAAAAAATTTCTAGTCATTATCTTTCATTTCAACGACCGGTTTACGCTACGGAAATTGTTAAATTTCCCATCGTTCATGCTCATTCAAATAATGGAAAATTTCCCTATCTCACTAAGAAATTTTACTATAAATAATAAGATAAACATTTATGATTTTCACTATAGTTATTGAATAGTAATTATTATTTCTTGAACTAGCATACACATGTATCTATACATACACATCCAAAAATATACCAAAATAACCAACATTCATATTCAATTGCATTGTTAATTACAAAGATCAGAGGAATCACATCACTAAAATATATACCCCTTACCAATTGTACGAAATTAATTTTAGCAAATTTTGAATATGAGAAAATAAAAATATAGCATATGTACTACTGATGCATGTGGTTTAATCTTTGTGGCACATCTAGCAGAATGAACCATCTCTTGCATTTGTAAGAGTTTGGATTTCTTGGTCATGACTACCAAATTCACTTGCTCCAACCGTGGCGTACTTTTAATTCATTGATATTGCCTTGTAGTTAAATGCTTGTCTATTGTATTTTTACTTTGTTCTCTGCGAATAATTGAGATTAAGAGCACATTACAATAAAAAAGGATAGGTTCTAGTACAAATAACCACAATACAAGAATATTAACTCACCAAGTCATGGATTAACCCATCATTAGGATTTGGCTCAATTAGTAAGAAACCAATACTTGTTAAGACAGTTAAAATGTTCAAAGATGGCTGCCAATGCTCCCTTGTGTATTGAAACGACCACCACTATAAGCATTGCTCAAGAGAATAAAACTTTTGTTAAATTTATGAGAGTTATTATAGAATCGTAGATATCAAAGATTTCATACACACAGAAAAGGGATATATCATAGATCGAAAAAAAAAAAACAGGAAAGTTATGGTGTTTAAGTTAAGCTATCATGTGCAATCAGTGAGTAGTGTTTTAGCTTGTGAAAACACTTAAACATTACTTCTCTATGTGTGAAGTCTAATAAGATATTTCAAGTAGAATGAATACCATTACATGATCAATAATGTAGAAGAAAATTGCTAGAAATATTTCATAGAGAGAAGATTTGACCTTTCGATGCATAACCAGAAAGCATAAGCTATCAGCAGTGGTGACCATTGTCATAAGATAGAAAGAAACTGATTTGACTAACATTCGTGCATAAAACTTTCATCAAGTACGAATTTCTGCAAAATTATATATATATTTAAAGCACATAGGGTAGATTTATTTGGAAACCATAAAAAGAGCAAGAGTTTATCCCTTAAAGTGAAAAATTATTTTATGGGTGCAGTCTTTATACCTTATTCAGCTCAAACATATTTCATATATTTCTTCTCTTCCCCTTTCACTCTTCTTTGATCCTGGGTTAGAGCTGCCCCTCATCATTTCCTGAGAAAAAATTTAATTGTCGCTCCACAAACTACAAATCGAACCGATTACGATTACCTCATCAAACTATTATTTATCCACAATAGCGGTGTGGATAAGGACCATAGAGCTTGATATTAAATGAATTAAACTACTAATTTAAGATACCATTGGTCAGGAATGCTTCCGAATAATTAGAAATTGCTTACTATCGTGGATTCATGGGTATATTACTGGTATGCAATGTAACTTATGCGTCATCTATTAACAACATCATGAACTGGATGACAAACATTAAAAATATGCTTCCGACAGTTTCAACAGAATTCTTGTCAGCAGCAAGGCTGTCATGGACGAAAGCGAAAATGGTTGTTTCTACTTCTAAAGGTTAAGCACGTGCTGATGAATATGACATAATATTCTTAAAAACTAGTGCCAAGTAAAATATGAATGTTGACGGGGTTTTCTTTTTCATAGCTTGGGATATAAACCAATGGCTTGCCAAATCTGACTCAAAGGCAGAGCCTCAGACGATCAAGATAAATAAACCAGACTAGGGAGCAGTATTTTCACAAGGTGCCTAAAAATCAGCTTGTTGTGGCTATTAAAATATTGATAGCAGTAAATGAAATTAGGATGATGTTGAATACATCATTAAAATGACTATTTTAGTTGAAGGGTTTAAACTTATATTTGTTATAACATTTTCACTGTATTTCTCTCTATACAACTATATCTTTCAATATCGATTTGTATTTGGTGACAACTCTTACTATTTACAAATTTTAACTATTATATTCTCACCACTTTTTGACTTATATAAATGAAGGGACAAGTTGCATTCAATACCTTATTCAGGAAAATAAGAAATTAATTTGAAAGTAGACGACAGTAGTTTAAAATTTACAAAATCAATATAAAGAATGAAATGCAGAAAGTTTTTAGTTTTAAAAAATATCCAAAGGGTTAAGATGAAACATTGTTTCAGACATGAACACTAAAATATTTCATTCGAGGAACCACCAAGATCGCGAAAAGAGGTATTAGTAACACGGAGAATCAAAAGCACACATGAATCTACATAAAACAGAGAAGTCAATTGGAAGTATGTTGGAAATCTCGTAGAAATAATTTTATTTGGATTACAAAGTTAACCATAAGTACAGTGTTACACATTCTAACAAGTATATGATAATTTGAAATCATTCCACAGAGCTTTCTATCTATTAAACAATATCCTTTGCACTTCAACCCCTAAGCATGATCAACACAGAAAATGAAAAATTAAGAACCCAAAGTACACAAAGTTAGGTAACTATATAATAATTCGGATCTCAGTCAATAGAAATCATCTATCCTCATATAATTTTCTTCCATCTAATGATCTAAAAATAGAAAAATTTGTTGAGATGCTGCCCCAAAAGTGTCCACAATTGATTAAATTACAAATCGGTCATGGAAAGAGGATACTTTAAGACAACACCGTAGCTTCCCAAACAAAGAGGTGAAAAGAATCTTGAGGCGGACTTCATATTTCTTTGGAGGAGCCACATCTAATTCTTTAATTACCAGTGGCTTTGTGGATTCCTATTCAAATGAAACTCCACTTATTTTCATTCGCATAAACACAATTTTATCATGTTCCAAAATTGCAAAACCTGGAACCTTAACCATTACAAATGGTTAAGGTAGAAATTTCCTTTGGTTCTTAAGCTAAAATAGGTGCATCAACCTAGTTTAATTTCTTCTGTGCATACTCCGTTGCCCCAAATATAGTAGATTCAACCTGCACATTTGTGCTAATGATCTCAATAGCATGTAAAGAGCCACAAGATATTTCCATTGACATCTCACATTTTTCTTTTGATTACATATCAATTAAGTATTATAATTCATAGGACTTAATGTGTAATGGCACTGCAATGGTCATTACATAGTTAAAGATTAGGATAGTTTTAAGTGACAGGTTTTACGTTTCACACATAAATCTGGTTCAACATCGGATTTAGTAACAACAATGGAACCCAATTTGAGATTTCTTAGGCAAAAATATTAAATAACTATTGTTTAGATGATGCCATGGTAGTGAACCCAAGATTTTAACTATGTAATTTAAAATTTAAAGAAGAAATCATACTAAGAAGTCAAGGGTTCATCCTCTACTATATAAATAAGATATAAGTTTGACCCTATATAATGTATTTTTTCGTCAAAGGAATTCAGCAAAAACAACTTTCGGTACCCTAGCACTGCCCATCTAGTGTCTCCTAAATAAAATAAATGTTGTTCAACCCAATATAAAAAGAAAACTCTACACAAATTCAAGTTGAATTCAACATTAATCGAACAAAAAAAAATTATGCTTGTATATATTGGGAAAATAATTAAGTCTATGATGAACACCCAAATACTAGTTATGATAAAAAGTGATTAATCAAATCTAGAAGGAGATCATTGAACAACAAAAGAATATTGATTCAACAATTAGTAGTTATTATAGATTTAGAGACTTGATAGAAACTTACCGTGATGATATGAAACTATTAAAATTCATCATTCTTTTCAATCGGAGGTGACAAGCAGAGTTGATCTTTTAGAGTAGCTATCTTTATCTTTCAAATTAAATAAGAATTAAGTTTGCAAAATAGAGAGAGAGAGAGATTAATGGGAATTTTTTGGGTGGGGACGTGGGAGTAACATCCTGCATTAAAAAAGACCAAAATAGCAGATTTCCAATTGTAGTTTGTAGACCATGCCGGCCACCCACGACCCATGGAGTGGACCACGGACCGTAGGTGTAGTCCGTGGTTGGCCTGCCCAAGTGGGTTCTGAGGGTCCTAGACCATGACCTGACCAACAGACCGTTAGTCAGACCACAGTCCATGGTTCGAGACCTCAAAGATCACGCCTTTGACCCCAAATGACGGTCCACTAGGACGGGCCATGGGTCAGAACCGATCCGTCGACTGGGATCCATGGGTCACTACTATCAGTTATTATTTCAGAGGCAGTTGGGTCTTTTACTAATTAATTAATTACTATACTATGTCGTTTTGCCTATATTTAGAACCCCTATATAAGTATTTTTACCCCCAAATTCACCCCATTTAATTCATTCTACCAAAATCCCAAAAGAAAACGAACTCTTCTCAAATATTCTCTCTCTAGAACTTAAAGAAGAAAAAGATTCAACTAAGGTTTGAAGCTAATGATTCAAGTTCTCCATTCAAGATAGGAAATTGGACTTGAGGTATGGTAGCTTTCATCCATGGGGTACGTCCACCCATGGAGTCCCCAAATTCCTCTATTTCAAATGGTAGGATTCCCCAATTAGCTAGGGTTTTCCTCAAATATCATTGGTTCTTTTGATTATTGATCTTAATGATTGAATTATTTTTAACTATGCATGAATTGTTGATTTACAATGCTTTTATGATATTTCCCCTATGATCCTATGCAAACCCCCATGTTTTCCAAATTGTGATCTCATATAGTTGGGTTGTTGATAATGAAAGATGAGTTTTATGATCTAAAGCATGAAATAATAGAACTACATGAAGTTATGATAAAAACCCCCATCTAATGCTAGAATTTAAGATTTGGTGATTCAAAGTAGCTTTGAACCTTGAAAGGGAAAGTATAAGTTTATGTATGATCTTATGAAACTATGTAAATACTATAAGGGTGCTTTGAGAGTAAAGTGCCAATGTTGTAATTGTTGTGTGTTGTTGAAAAAGATATTCTATTAGAATACTTACAACCACGATGTGAAAGGTTTTCTCACATAGAAAAGATTCTTAAGTTGAAAGGCTATTATCACCTAATTGAATCATTGAATAAGAGCTATCCTAATTAACTAATTTGGATTGCCAAGATGACATGCCTTTCCATGGATATTGAGAATAAGTGAAAAAATACAGTTCCGTGGGAATTATGCTTAACACCAAGTAGATATTGACATTGTGATGGAACCTCTCCCAAGATGACATGCCTGCCAGTTGAGGTTGGGTTTCTAGTAGCAACATCTTTATCCCATAACTATGTGCCCCCATAGGTTGATTAACTAGTGGATCCACTTATGCTAGAAGTTCTTGGTTCTACCTTAGGAAAGTAGAACAACCCTTTTCTATGTGGGAGACACTAGGTGATAATTTTTTAGCTCACATGGTCTCTATGTTGGTTAAGGCTATTTCTCCCACAACAAGTTTATTAATGAACTAAGGTTACTGAAACAAGTATCTCATATGTGTTCAATGACTTAAGGATGATTTAGCTTGCATTGACCACGATGTTATAACTTATATTTTCCAACTATTTTTATTATGATGTTTTAACTTAGTAAATTGCATATCATGAAATGAAACGTCCTTTTTAGCATGATTTAAATCTTTTCATACATAGCTATCATACTTGGTGCATTTTTCTACTAATGCATACTCTTGCCTACATTCTCTCAAATGAAGGGTCTGACAGGCAGGTTTCCATTCTAGTAGCTAGAGCTTGGACTTTGATCGCTTTCCGAGCTTGGTGAGTCCTCATGGTTCGAGGACGGATTTTCCTTATTGTAGTTTCACTTTCGTATTTCCTTTTGAATATGATGTATGATCTAGGCCCACTTTCATTCAATTGTAATAGATGGCTATGTTAAGACATGAGTTAGACTTCCGCTTTTCTATGAAGTTGTTTTGGACTTAAATATTGTTTTACTTTTTATTGTTCTAGTACTTTATGTTATGATTTGCTAAGTGGCTTGTATGGAGTCCTTCAGGGTTCTATACTCCATATTACTTCTAGGGGCTACCCCTGGGTTATGACAGTGGGGGTGGGGTGGGGGTGGGGGTGGGGGTAGAGGGTATGTTGGGGAAAATGAGTGAACTAATTTGTAGAAGTTTTTCATTTTATTTAACTTTGTAGACCAGAAATTATACTCGTTAAGGGTCGGATATTTTTCCATCATTAATATTGAATTAAAATTTAGCTTTAGCGACTGGAAAAAATATTGACCACTTATTATACACTTATAACTATTGGATTTATGTCCCATAGTTAACAATTGGTCATTAAAAGTATAAATTCTTGTAGTGGTAGCCCCTCGATCTAACAATGCATAACTTACCAATGACAACATCAGGAGAATCTTCCTTGTCTTGGCATCTTAAAGAGCATACAACCTGTTCTGGCGCTGATCACCACATGTACCAGACGAAACACCCTGCTGAGTTGGGCAAATTGTTGATACTGTTGGAGTTGTAGACTGAGCCCTATTATTGTTACCTCCATGCTTGTTCTGACCAAAGGGTAATCCATCAACCTATGGCCGGACTGACCACACCCAAAGCACCCTTCCTTGCTTGCAAAACCCTCGCTCGGATGGTTCTTACAACACTTTGGACAAGTTGGGAAAGTCATGCTACCTGAATTCTCCCCTAAAACATAGAGCCTGATTCCCTACCTTTCTGATCCGGTCAAAACCTGGGGGATGGACCACTAGCTGATGAAGGTGCTGGGGATGTAGACCTCTGTTGAAATTGTGAGCGATTTCAACCACTCGATTTCTGCTGAGAATATTCATAATTCCCTGTTCTAGCCTTATTGTTGTCCTTAGCCATTTCCCTAAGCTTATCTGATACACTCAAATTACACCTCTCTAAAGAAGTATAAGCGGTTGTCGTCAAACAAAGAACCCAACTTATAGGTTGGGGTCGATCCCACGAGGAATATGGTTCAGACTTACTTAACGCACTATTATATTAGTTTAGTCAAATTATTTTAGAGAAAAGTAATTAAAGAGGGTGGGGGGGGGGGTTTGCGTAAGAAAATAATCGATTTTTGATCAAGTAACAAGTGAGCAGGATTCAAACTTTTGATTATAAATATGTGAGAGAAACTAGTGTGTATATGTTCCCCATAAGATTTTAACGCGATAATCCTAATAGTAGTAATCCTTTCCTAGTGTTTTACACGAAAAGTTGGTAAGATAGGTATCCCTATGTGATTGGCCCTCCAAATAGGGAATTTCACTACATACCTTGGTCCGGCTACAAGTGTATACTTTAATAACCCTTACCTTTACCTCATAATAGACATCACATTAATGTATGACTTAGTTTTCACTGTCGCACCAATTGACATTAGACTATTAGATAGAATCCACAAAATCTTTGTTGTTAATTCTTTTCTCATTAACTACCTCCTTGGTCCGACAAGTAGCAACGAGGCGAGTTATGAAGCGTGCAACTAGAGCTTGACGTTAGAGTTAGAGCCTTGAATGTACCTCCCCATACCTAAAAATATAAGCTTTCGTGTTAGAATGTCAAGGTACGACCCCCAAGGACGAACCATGGGTACTTGAGAAGGGCACCAAAAATATGCCTGGGCAGTGACACACGAGGGGCCACTCACGCCCCGTAGGCGCTCCTCATGCCTCGTTGGTGAGGGGCCGTAGGTCAAGCCTACAAAATCAGGCCCCAAAACACCGACCCACGCTTCACAAGCACGGGTCGTGTGTCCAACCACGGTCCAGTTGAGAGGGGGTCGTGGGTGGTGACTTGGAGCGGTTTTTGTGAGTTAGTTGAGGCGTACTTTGGGGTTTTCCATTTTTAATTAATACTAAGTGACGTAAAATTACACTTGATTAGACTAACTGTAAAATGATTTATGACCCCCAATTTAAGTCATCTTCCTCATAATTCGAAAATCCTAAATTAAAACCAACTTTTCCCCAAAATTCTCTATTTAGAACTTCAAGGAAGAAGAAGAAGAAAGTGGAATCTAGGGTTGAAGGAGCAAGCTTTTTTACTCATATTCGTTGTGATTCATAGCTAAGGTATGGTAGTCCTTCATCCATGGAGTCACTCCAAACTCAATTTCGAAACTAGAAATTCCCCAAAAGCTAGGGTTTTACTCCAAGTCATGGATTCCTTTCTAAAAATGATTCTAATGATTTAATTACTTTATATTATGATTGAGATGACAATTTATATGATGTGAAAGTTTTTCTCACAATATGTTGCTTCTAAGGTAGAATGGCAATTCTCACCTAATTGGATCTTATGTACATGAAGACATGGACGGTGAAAGGTTATTCTCACGCATGATCTTTTGAGCTATTCTAATGATAAAAGTTATGACTTAATAAGTACTCCGTGGGATAAATTCTTAGCACCGAGTGGATCAATTTATGAGATGGAAGCTCCTTGTCAGAAAGAGTAGGTTTCTAGAAGCAATCTCTTGAGATGGAAGATTCTCCATCAGAAAGGGTGGGTTTCTAGTACCAATCTCCTTATCCAATAAACTATGTGCCCCCATAGGTCTTTAGATAGTGGATCTACCTAAAAGCTAAAAATCCATGGTCTTACCTTAGGCAAGTTGGACAACTCTTTTCAGTGTGGGTAACACCGGATTCCATGTTAAGCTCACATGGTCTATGTCAGTTAAGGCTTATTCCCATTATGGCAACTTTACGAATAAGAACATGAATTATGAAATATGTTTACTCAAGAAACTTTACTTAGCATGGGTGGGATTATGGGATCTTATTCATGCATTGCACAAGTAGACTTTTAGGGTACTTATGGTATATTTCTCTTATGATATGATGATCTATGTAATGAACATGCTTATGACTAATGCTTTTCCATTATCTTTGAAAAGATGTTTTAACTTAGTAAATTGCACGCATTCAACTAAAATGTCCCTTTTAGCATGTTTTCAAGGTTTTATGCATGACTATCATGCTTAGTGCATTCTTGTACTAGCCCATATTTTTCCTATACTTTTCCCAAGTGTAGGTTCCAGTTCTTAAGACGGTCATCATTTGGTTCTAGCTTGGACTCAACTATTCTCCAAGATTGTGGGGAGTCCTCATGAGTCGAGGATGGATGTTTCATTTTGAGTTTCATATCTAGTTTTTCCTTTCAAACTATATTGTATGGGTTGTGTACCTTATCATTTGAACTATTGTAATCGATGGCTATATTGAGAGAAGTCTAGACTTCCGCTTTCCTTTATGAAACTTTCGGACTTGAAATGCATTTTTTTCTCTTTATTGTTCTATGCTTATGTTATGATATGCTAAGTGGCTTACATGGTACCCTTTAGGGGTTATATGTGCCTTGTTACATCTATGGGGTACCCCTGGGTCGTGACAAACTTGGTAATCAGAGCATAAGGTTTAGGATGATTCTAGGGTGATGTCACATAAGCCACGTCTAGTAGAATCTAGTTCATGAATGTGAAGCGCGCCAAATTTATGAATAAGAGGCTTCAAGATGATTAGGAAATTACACTTCTTTCATTACTCTTAAGTCGTGCCATAGAGTTTAGCTCTATAAAATCCCTCTCCTAATTCCTCTTTTGTGTCTTCAGGATATGAATACACAAAGGGCTTACGCTAGAAGGATGGAAGATGAGAATGTGAATCAAGGAGCTCCTCCTTAAGATAATCAAGCTCTGGTTGATCCCGTGATTGAGAATGTGACCCATGTGGAGTTAGATCTACTATCCAAATATTGGCTCAAGTCGTGACGACTCAAGCCAATAGAGAACTGGTGGCTCCAGTGAATACTATTGTGAATACGGTTGCTTCAAGGGTTAGGGATTTTGCTAGAATGAATCCTCCCGAGTTTCATGGCTCCAAATTAGGAAAGGATCCTCAAGAATTTTTGGAAGAGGTTTATAAAATACTTGACATTATGGGGTGACTTCGGTAGAGAAAGCGGAGTTAGCTGCTTACCAATTGAAGAGTGTTGCTCAAGTATGGTATACTAAATGGAAGAACAATAGGGCGGTAGGAACGGGTCCCATAGAGTGGGAATCATTTACCATTTTTGGGGGGGTGTGAAATTCATCTAATTTTAGCTAAAGGTTTTATTATAATATTCTTTGGCTAAGGGTTTTAATCTGGATATTTATTTAATATTATTTATGATGTATTCTAGATATAACATATCTTGGGTTTTTAAGTACATATATAAATTTTTCTCCATTAGTTGTTCTACTAGTTTTATATTTTCCATATCTTCTATCCAATATTGTAAATATTCGTAGTTCATTTTAATCTGAATCTTCTATTTCTAAATCATATATCTCGGGGTCTAAATATAGATCATGTAGGTCTATCTCATACCATTGTTGGTTTAGTATATCTTCTGATTCGTCGTTATTAAATATTTTTTCCCATATGATTCTTCTTAATTCAATTATCGTTATTCCTTTAAGTATACATAAGATTAGATTTTCATAACTTTTTATCATTTCTTCATGCATATATGTAGTCATGTTCTTTCTTATGCAGGTTTTTGTTTTCAATTATTCATTCCTATCATATTCATAATTGATTAAGTTTACATTAGATCATTATGAGCTAGATTATCTGTTTATCATGTTCTCCTGTCACTACTAGCATCGTACTTTAGCATCTACTTCCTTCTTATCAGCGCCTCAACTTTGTTTACTCCCCTATTACGACTTTCCTCGCCTTACCAGTTTCAACATTAGGATGGCATACTATAAAAGTTTTCTCTCTTTTTTTCCAGTGTGCTAATAAACTAGAAATTGTGATTCAAATAATTCTAATACATAATTACTAACATAAACTTATCCAATCACATATGATATTCAGGAATATATGAAATTAGTTCTGCATATTTTTTGAACAATATACCTTTGCCTCTTGCTAATTCATGATATCTGAAATATCTGATTGGATATCAGATTGTTGCTCCAGTATCTTTAAGTATGAATATCTTAAGTATTTCAGAGTGATTTTATGAAAGCTTGCTCCGTTTATTGAAGGCTTGCCTCTTATGTTACATGTACATTCCTTATATAGACAATTTTAATCCTATCCTATTCTCTATAATGCGTCTATTGTACACTTTACGACTTTTTTACATAATAATGCTTCTACTATACACTAATGCATTTATTATACACTTTACGACTTTTACATAATAATACAGACTTTACACTATGCTTTCGGCTTTGTCAGCCAAATATGTCATTTTTTGTCTTTTTCTCTTTTCTTCCTCTTTATCTTTGTGTCTTTTCCTCTTTATCTCCTTATCTCTTAGTCTTCCGTCTCTATTTTATTTTTTTTGATCATTCCAGTTGTACGTCAGGAATCATATTGTCTTCTCCATTACATTTTGAACATAGATGATTAGGGTATTTGTGTCCAACTAGTTTGCAATATCTGGTTAATAGTTCTGATGAAATAAATCATGCATTTAGAGCTCTTGTTGTAGGTCTTTCTTCTGGTTATAATAATGATAAAATCCATTTCTGGACTTCATCCAAATCTGATTTCCTTAGCTCCCTTGAGTTGGCATAAAACATTAATTGGTCTCTGGAATAGTAGCTCCATATAGCATTTCCATTTAAATAATTATTGGCTAATTCTTGTATTATAGTTGATATATCAATTATTCTTTTATTGGCATAAAAATTAGGTATCTCAATTTTTTGTATTTCTGGTTGTTCTCCAATATCTTCTAGTATTATCATATCTTTGGTCAGGCCTATCTTCACAACTTGAATCGGAGGTTTTATTTCTTCATGTAGTATTTTTGTTGTCGCCGTATAGAATTTCACATTGAATAAATTCCCTTTGTTTACTCTTTTATATATAATAAATGCTTTGTATAATTCTGGTATACCGCTTAGCTCTTCTCCGTCGTAGGTGACACACCCCAAAATCGGATGTGATGGCACGTGCCTAAATCACACCATACACGTCAGCCTAACACCCAAAAACCTGACGATACAAAATTAATAAAACAAGAATAAGATAGAAAGATAAGCAGAAGTCTTTAAATGAACTCAACATAACCCCATAATTGGTTGTCACATGTACAAACCTCTAATATAGAATCTGAATAAAATATACAAGTCTCATAGTAAAGTTCTAGAATAGAACAGAACAGTAAATATAGATAACTTGAGGGCACGTCTGGAATGAACCGCTACCGCTCAAGTAAGTCTGGAAACTCTAATCTGAAGATGAGTAATAAGCCGGATCTGATAGAGCTGTCAACCTACACAACTGTGTAGAAGCAAGGGTGAGTACCAAAAGCAATAGGTACTCGCAAGTAACACTAAACTAAGCTAAACTAGCAGCTACAAACAACTCCTTTCAATCCCAACCGAACCACCGAAACTTCATTCTAACAGCGAACCAACAACCTATACTACACAATTCATAATCAACAGATATATCCAACAGTGTCTCAACATCAACCTCATATCCTCATATAAGAGCAAATAGATCATATATCACATGAAGAGGGGCAGGTAGGTAAAATCCACACATCACAGACAAAGATGAAGTCCAATGCGATGCAAATGCGATAATAATGTCATGTAGTCGTGATGCATGTCTGTCCTAAGATACACATTTGTTGACGTAATCAGACCGCGCTGAATACTCAAATCAGAACCCATGGGGGCCACACATGGACCATGTATCACCGCCGGAACCAGATCCCATCGGCATCCAAATCGCTAGTCGGAGCCAGTCCATCTCATATATCTCTAGCCGGAGCTAGTCTCAACTGTGTCTCATATCCATCCATCCTTATATCAGTGTCTCAGAACTCATGCAACAGATAGTTCACACATGGGATGAATAATGAATATGCACATGTCATCAATCACAATCATATCACGATCACATCATAGTATTACACATCATCTGTCTCACTCACAACCATATCACGACCACATCATAGTATTACACATCATCTGTCTCAATCACAACCATATCACGACCACATCATAGTATTACACATCATATATCTCAACATCAATGTTTATATCAATCATAGCCTACTCATGCTCTTCTATCCCCTTAATATCAGTTATCACATGACTTATTCAACAAATTCAAGTCACATATAACACATTTAGCTCGTTTTATTCTCCATCTTTCATTTAAAACAATTTCAATCAACAAATAAAACCCATCCTCAATCCCCATTACTCCCCAACACAATTAGGAAAGTAGTCATCCGTAGTCTAAAAGTTTAACAAAGTTTAGAAGTCACTTGTCTTAAAACGATATTGAGGGGATAGAAGAGCATGAGTAGGCTATGATTGATACAAACATTGATGTTGAGACAGGTGATGTGTAATAATATGATGTGGTCGTGATATGGTTGTGATTGAGACATGTGATGTGTAATACTATGATGTGGTCGTGATATGGTTGTGATTGAGACAGATGATGTGTAATACTATGATGTGATCGTGATATAATTGTGATTGATGACATGTGCATATTCATTATTCATCCCATGTGCGAACTATCTGTTGCATGAGTTCTGAGACACTGATATGAGGATGGATGGATATGAGACACAGTTGAGACTAACTCCGGTTAGAGATATATGAGATGGACTAGCTCCGGCTAGCGATTTGGATGCCGATGGGTTCTGATTTGAGTATTCAGCGCGGACTGATTACGTCAACAGATGTGTATCGTAGGACCGACATGCATCACGACTACATGACATCATTATTGCATTTTGCATTGCATTTGCCTCATCTTTGTCTGTGATGTGTGGATTGTATCGGTTTACCCTTCTTATGTGGAATTTGATCTACTTACTCTTATTTGTAGATCTGAGGTTGATGAGGATACACTATTGGTTCTGGCTGTTGAATATGATCTGTTTAGTATAAGTTGGTTGGTATGCTGCTAGATTGAAGTTTCAGTGGTTCGGTTGGGATTGAAAGGAGTTGTTTGTAGCTGCTAGTTTTGCTTAGTTTAGAGTTACTTGCGAGTACATGTGGTTTTCGGTACTCACCCTTGCTTCTACACAATTGTGTAGATTGACAGCTCTCTCAGATTCGGCTTAGTATTTTCTTTAGCAGATTGAGCTTCGGGACATACTCGAGAGGTAGCGGTTCATTCCAGACGTGCCCTTGAGTTATCTTTACATTCAGTTTTGTTCTATTCGAGAACTATCTCTGAAACTTGTATATTTTTATTCGAATTCTATATTTAGATGTTTGTACATGTGACAACCAAATTCTGGGTAGTGTTGAGTCTTAATTAAAGTGTTCCGCTTATTTATTATCTTTTATTCTCGTATTTCTACTTCTCTATCGTTGTGGTTGGGTTAGGCTGACTTGTCCGGTGGGAAATGGACACGTGCCATCACATCCGGATTTGGGGTGTGACATGTTGTCATACTACTAAAGTCGTTTCTTATAGCTATTTCATATTTATATAATATTTTCATAGTTGTTGTGGCTAATTCACCATCAATTTTTTTATTACTTCTTAAAGTTTTTAAACTTTCATCTGATAAATTTTGTAGCCATAATTTTACTGTCCCTATAAGTGTTCTTTCTATATATCCTTGTGTTTCTGTCATTCTTATTTTGTTATCTACTAGTTGTTTTGATATGTAGCTCATTCATAGTTGGATTGTTTTATTTATATCTTCTACACAGTCCAAGTCTAAGGAATTATGTTGTTCTGTTATTGCTTTTGGTGTCCATTTTTTATTCAATCTTTTATCCCATATAGTTTTATTTCTATCATATTGTTCATAATTAGTAATATAATATTTTGGATTTAGGGTTTTTGGATTTTTTATTCCTGATGTACTAGGTTTTTCATCCTCCATTTTGACATCACCTGTATTTACTTTCGGATTTTTTGTCATGTTTTCTAATAGTTCTGTTTACGTTTCACTTGTTTCTGAATGTTGTTCATCTTCATCATTTTTATTTCATCAATTCTTATATTTTCTTGGCTATTTTCTTCTAGTTCTTCTTCTAATTGTAACTTTTCTTTATATTGATTTATCTCATTTGCTAATTTTGTTCTTCGTTCTTTTTCTTGTTGTTTAATTTCATACATTTCTTTTAATACTGATAATTCTTTCTCTAGTTCTATTATTTTAGTATTTTTTACTTCTTCTATTTGGTGTACCTCCTTTTTTGCTAGTTGTTTTATTTTTTCAATTTCCGTTTTTCTATCTATTTCTTCGTTTTCTTTTGTTATTCTAATCATAGCGGTTAAACTATCTTGTTATTTACTGTTTCTTTTTCTAGCATTAAACTTACAGTTTCTCCTATTTTCTTATACCTTCTTCCTAGATTAGAAAATATTATCTTTATTTTTAATCCGTCATAATTTTCATATGTTTTTCATCTATTGCAAATTCTTCTTTATTCATTTATAAATTATGTTGTAGATTATATTCTATGTTTTCTATTTGTATCTGTAGATATAAAATAGTTTTTCTTTGTGCTATTATAGATTTTTTACAAGTTCCTATAAATATATTATTGTTAAGTCTATTTCGCATATGTCTTATTTCTTGTCTTTATGGTATGATTGTTTCAGTAAGATGTTGTCCATATTCGTTATTCATTGTAATTTTAAACATTGAATATATTTATATTCTATTTTAGATATATTATTTATCAATTGTTCCAGTTTATCATTATTAGTTTTAGTAATGTTAAGTTGTTTATATTTTGGGTATAATTTGTTTAATTTCTTTCTGATTTTTCTTAATTTTCTTCTAACAATCTTCCTTTTATCCATAGCTTTGATACCATTTTTTGGGCGTTCGAAATTCATCTAATTTTAGATAAAGCTTTTATTATAATATTCTTTGGCTAAGGGTTTTAATCTGGATATTTCTTTAATATTATTTATGATGTATTCTAGATATAACATATCTTGGGTTCTAAGGTATATATATAAAATTTTCCCAATTAGTTGTTCTAGTAGTTTTATATTTTCCATAGCTTCTGTCCAATATTGTAAATATTTGAAGTTCATTTTAATCTGAATCTTCTATCTCTAAATCATATATCTAGGGGTCTGAATATAGATCATGTAGGTCTATCTCATGCCATTGTTGGTTTAGTATATCTTCTGATTCGTCTTCATTAAATATTTTTTCCCATATGCTTCTTCTTAATTCAATTATCTTTATACCTTTAAGTATATATAAGATTAGAGTTTCATAACTTTTTATCATTTCTTCTTGCATATATGTAGTCATGTTCTTTCTTATGCAGGTTTTTGTTTTCAATTATTCCTTCCTATTATATTCATAATTGATTAAGATTACATTAGATCATTATGAACTAGATTATATGTTTATCATGTTCTCCTGTCACTTCTAACATCGTACTTTAGGAGATACTTCCTTCTTATCAGTGTCTCAACTTTGTTTACTCACCTCTTACGACTTTCCTCGCCTTACCGGCTTCAACATTAGGATGACATAATATGGAAGTTTTCTCTCTGTTTCCAGTGTGCTAATAAACTAGAAATGATGATTCAATTAATTCTAATACATAATAACTAACATAAACTTATTTAATCACATATGATATTCAGGAATATATGAGATTAGTTCTGCATATTTTTTGAACAATATATCTTTGCCTCTTGCTGATTCCTGATATCTGAAATATCTGATTGGATTTCAGATTGTTGCTCCATTATCTTTAAGTATGAATATCTTAAGTATTTCAGAGCGTTTTTATGAAAGCTTGCTCCGTTTATTGAAGGCTTGCCTTTTATGTTACATGTACATTCCTTATATAGACAATTCTAATCCTATCCTATTCTCTATAATGCGTCTACTATACACTTTATGACTTTTTTACATAATAATGTTTCTACTATACACTAATGCGTTTACTGTACACTTTACGACATTTACATAATAATACACACTTTACACTATGCTTTCGGCTTTGTCGGCCAAATATGTCATTTTGTGTCTTTTTATCTTATCTTCCTCTTTATCTTTGTGTCTTTTCCTCTTTATCTCCTTATCTCTTAGTCTTCTGTCTCTATCTTCTTTTGTTTGATCATTCGAGCTGTACATCGGGAATCATGTTGTCTTCTCCATTACATTTTGAACATAGATGATTTGGGTATTTGTGCCCAACTAGTTTGCAATATCTGGTTAATAGTTCTGACGAAATAAATCTTGCCTTTAGTGCTCTTGTTGTAGGTCTTTCTTCTGGTTTTAATAATGATAAAATCCATTTCTGGACTTAATCCATATCTGATTTCCTTAGCTCCCTTGAGTTGACATAAATAATTAATTGGTCTCTAAAATAGTAGCTCCATATAGCATTTCCATTTAAATAATTGTTGGCTAATTCTTGTATTTTAGTTGATATACCAATTATTCTTTTATTAGCATAAAAATTAGGTATCTCGATTTTTTGTATTCCTAGTTGTTCTCCAATATCTTCTGGTATTATCATATCTTTGGTCTGGCCTATCTTCACAACTTGAATCAGAGGTTTTATTTCTTCATGTAATATTTCCGTTGTCGCCGTATAGAATTTCACATAGAATAAATTCCCTTTGGTTATTCTTTTATATATAATAAATGCTTTGTATAATTCTGGTATACCGCTTAGCTCTTCTCCGTCGTAGGTATATGCAGTACTTATTAATCCATAGTTATAACATGTTTTAACTAAGTTAGTATTGCTTTTTTGTTGTGCGATTAGCTTGTTGTATCCTTGTAATTTCTGGGTTATATAGTCTTGGTTTGGATCTTTTGTAGTGGTAGATCTGGGATTGAGGTTTAGGTAACTCTGTATTTTGTATATATTTTCGATGTATGTCCTTGTAATATGGTTATATACCTTTTTTTCATGTAGTAGACTATATGCATACGTCGAAGTTTGTGGTTCTATGGTTAATGGGTTTTTTGCTTTTTGTGTAAGTGGTCTTTCAAATAACTGATTTAAATTTGCATTTCGTTGTTTTTCAATAACTGGTTTCCTTGTACCTGCATCTGTATTTAAACAAACATTATGGGTTTTTAGGTGTTTTCCATCGTCACCTCTTAGCTCTGGATTTTTCAAGTCATCCGATCGACTTAGCTTCGCATTTTTACAGTCATGCTGCTGACTTGTGCTAGCTTTAGACTTCAGATTATCTTCATTAGTCTTTAGTTTTTGTATCTCATTGTCCATACTGTCCACTTTGATACAAAGTGTAGTAATGGCTTTGAGTATCTCTTCGATTGTATTTTCTTTCTCAGTTTGAGTAGCTTTTTCTTAATAATTAATCTCCAATAAGATTCTTGTCAGTCCTTATTATTTCAATTTTCAATTTAAAATTTAATATATTTAATACTAATCTTCTTATTTCTTTTATAGTTACTGAATCCTTTATTTTTCTTGTTAGCCACCATTTCACTTGTGTATTATCTGTCCTTATAATAAATTTGTGATATACAATATATGGTTCAAATGATAATAAACATTTATATACTGAATATAATTCTTTCATGTTTATCTCCTACCTTATTTCTGTATTAGTAAATGTTCCTGAATAATATCTACAATGATGTTTTATCTTTTCTTCATCATACCTGTATTTTAGGACTCCTCCATAACTTTTTTCACTGACATCTGATTCTACTATATAAGTAAATTTTTTGTTTTCATCTGGGAAATACAGTTTAGGTAGGTTTTTACATATTAGTTTTACCTTTTGTATTTGTATTTGGTCTTTTTTATCAAACTGATATTCTATATCTTTCTTTAATTTTTGTTGTAATAATTTTAAATTCTCTGCTAATTTCGGTATGTATTCTCTTACTTGGTTTACTAGTCCTAAGAATGATTGTAATTTCTTTTTTGTATGTATTTGTTCATTTGAGTTAATTATTTTTTGTACTATATGTGTTTGCAATTTTATTCCATTTTTATCTATCTGTATTCCTAGGAATTCTATTTGGCTTTTCATTATGTCTGCTTTCTTTTTACTTAGGCTTATGCCCGAATATTCTATAATATGTATAAAGTTTTCTAATAATCTTATATGTTCATCTTGGGTTTTGGAATATATTAATATATCATCAATATATACTATATAATTTTCTAATTGTTTAAAGTAACTATCCATAAAATGTTGATATCTCCCTGGTGCGTTTTTATATCCAAATGGTAATACATTCCATTCATAAAATCCTTGTGGTACTGTAAATGCTGTAAGTTTTTTAGATTCTTCCTCTAACTTTAAGTGGTAAAATCCTGATTTACAATCAAATTTACTAAAGTAGTTATATCCTTGTATTTGTCTTATCTTTAATATTTTATTTGATATTGGGTAATTATAAGTTTTAGTTTTTGCATTTAAATTTCTATAATCAATAACCATTCTACTTTTACCTCTTTTTTGTTCCCTATGTTTATTTACTATAAATGTTGGGCTTGTATGTTTACTATTAGTTTCTTGTATATATCCCTTTTCCAGTAATTCATTTATATGAATCTTAAATTCTGTTAGATCATTAAAATTATATTTTAATGGTTTCTGCGTTATTATACTATTGTTATCAATTCGTTCACTCTTTATTTTTGTTTTATGTTTTTCCCATCATTGTAAAGGGTCTTCACTATATAGTAATTCTAACTTATCCTTGATTATTTTTACTTTATCTATAGATAATATAATTAATTATATTTTAGGGTCTTCTTCTTTTCTATTTTCTAACTTTTGTGTAATTTTTTCACTTCCTTTTATCCATTATGTGGTTTTTCATTTTTTGTTGTTCACTCTTTTTGCTCCTATTTTTTGTTTACATGGTTTGTTAACCACCAGTGCGTTCTCGTTATTATGTGTGGGTATAACTTTTCTAAAAATGGCATTCCTAATAACATGTCTTTTGTAGTAAATTCAAAGTTATATATTTCTTCTATGGTTAATATCTTATCCCGTATTTGTATTTTTATATTTTTTGCCTTATATGTGATCATGCTTCCTTCATTATTAAATCTTGTTACTACTAAAGGTGTTTTTAACTTTTCCCATTTAGCTTCTGGTAAGCAATTATATTTACATATATTAGTTTCTGCTCATGTATCTATCATTGGTGTATAATATCTATTATAATATCCTTCTACTATTATTTTTTGCAAGTATGTATATTTTTGTCATAATAAAGTTCTTTTTATTATTACTTTTTTTTTCTCATAATTTATTTTTAATTGTTTATCTTCTAGGTTATATGGTTTTACTTTTTCTAACCATTTTATTCCTAAGGTGATACTTTTACCTCCTCGGTATATTTTAAACTTTATTACTATTGGTATTCCTCCAATGATTATTTCCTTTTCTGTAGTTTCTTCGGTATTTATTAATGCTTTTGGTAGTTCAGGGCATAATTGTTCAGTAGTTATTATTTCATCTTCTGTTACTAATTCTCTTGTAATATAGTTTTTTTCTTGTCCTATATTTATTAATATTAAATATTTTCATTGTTCCATTACTCCCGTTCTGTAGTAATGATATGGTTTTATTTCTTCTTCTATTGATTTTTGTGGAGTTTTATCTATTCTTCTTGAGGTGCTCATTTTTGATGATATTTGTGGTATTTCTTAGTTTATTCTTTTTGATGTACTTAATCGTTCTTTTACTATTTCTAAGTCTTCTTCTGTATCAATCTCACTATAACTATAATCATTATTATCTATAACTGTAATTATGCTTTCGAAAGGATTTTATATTTTTATTTTATACATTTTATTTTTTGCTGTTATTTTATGTTTTGTTGTTAAGACATATAAATTTTTACATTTAGCTGTAAATATTTTACTTCCTGGTGCTAATTCTATTCCTGACATTTTTTCAATATAATATTAGTGATTTATCTATGTTTCTATCATTTACTACTACTGAGTAGTTAGCACTTATTATGAATTTAAATTTTTGGTATATTAGGTTGTAATGACCCTCCAGGTCATTTTTAAATTAAAGAATTCATTTCATCGTTTANTCATTTGCTAAGTATATTTCTATAGGTGTATCTATTCCTTCTCTAAAACATGTTTTTATTAGTATCTCTGTTCCTCCTAAATGTACATATTCAATTGGATTTTTAGCCTTAATATCTTGTATTTCTTTATTTATTATTTACTTATTTATTATTGGTATTTTAGCCTTACCTTTGGTGTATTTACAATCTATGATATGTTCTTTTTGACTTACTACATAATATTCTTCTTTTTGCCTTTTAAACCAATTTCTTATTGTTGGTATTTCTAATTTTTTTCTACACTTAGGTCTAATTCTTTTCCTTTTATTTGTTCAAATATATTATTATCAAATATTATTTTTTGTTCTGAAGATTCTTCATTTTGGTATTCTTCTTTAGTTATTATTTGTATATCTTTTTCAGTGATGTTATATTATAGAATTCATTGTCTCATTCCGTTTCTATATGGTTATCCATTTCATTTTCTGATATTTCATATATGCTCTCTTCGCTTTCTAATTCATAATCTATATACTCTATCAGCGTATATTTTTCATCGTTTCTTATTATTTCTGATATTTGTTTTTTCTTTGGATTTTTAGGTAATTTACAATATCTAGCTATATGTCCTAATTTGGCACAATTATAACAAGTACATTGTGTTAATTTTTTCTTTGGCCTATATGGTCGTTTAGTTTTATAGTTTTTTACATAGTATCTTCTTCTTGGTTTTTTATATTTATATTTTGATCTATATTTTTTGTTATACTTGTTTTTGTAATATCTATCTGTACATCCAAATTCAACATGCTAAATTTTTTACTAATATTTTTTCCATTTTTATTTCTTTATGTTTTTCACATAGTTCTATAAAACCATCGTTGTAAGAGTTTCATTCTAGCTCCTAGGGTATCTGTTAGTCCTGCATCATTCCAACTTCTTATTACTTTTGAAATGAAAGGTTCGGGTAATTTTGTAAAGTATAGTTTCCTTATTTCTTTACTTCTTATGTACTATAGGTTCCTTTATAATAATATTCTCCAAATGCACATATATATTCATCTATTTAACACATATTACATATTGCTAATTTCGACATTAAATTTCTATTAATAATTTTTTCTTTGTTTTGTTCTTCTACTTCTGTTGTCATACTACTAAATTCATTTCTTATAACTATTTCATATTTATATAATATTTCCATAGTTGTTGTGGCTAATTCACCATCAAATATTTTAATAGTTCTTAAAGTTTTTAAACTTTCATCTGATAAATTTTGTAGCCATTGTAATGACCCTAAAGGTCATTTTTGGAAATTTTCATAAAATGACCTTTTTACCCCACCCGATAATTGCCCCGAGTCCTAATTGTTGTATTTTCGAAGTTGGTTTGAAGGAAAATTGATGAAAAGTTGAGTTTTTGGAAAGTTGAGTTTTTAAGAGTTAAAGTTTGGTTAAAAGTGCTACTTCGACTCATTTGGAGTTTCGAGACTCAAATCGAATTTTCGTCGATTCCAGCGATTTTAGAATGTCAAAATGGGTCTATGGGAATTTATGGAGTCGAATTTGGAGTTAAAACGAAGATTTGAGGTCCTAAGTTGCTAAAATTGTGAAATTTTGATCAAGAGTTGACTTTGGTCAACAAACGAGGTTCCAGTGCTCGAAATGGAATTCCGAGGGCACCGTTGGATTCAGGGGGTGATTCTAGGTCTAGAATGAGTCTTGTTTGAATTTTTAGAGGCCCCGAGTGCGTTTCGAGTTTTTGAGCCTAAAGTTAGTTTCTTGACGCCTTATCGGATACCGGGTCAAGGAGACCTCGAATTCAAATTACGACGATTTCATTGAGTCCGAAATGTCATTTTCAAACTAGTAGTATATTTGGTTTGTCTTCGGGAAGTGCCAAATGAGTTTTGGGTGAGCTTTTAAGCTTCTTGGATGATTTGACACTATTTCAGCAAATTGTGGCAACTAAAGGGTTCATTATTAGTTTTAAAGGTCGAAAAATTATTCTGAAGGTTCTGAAATTTTGAGCATGAATTATAGGACTTATCTGCAGTTTTTGGTGCATTTTCGCTAACCCGAGAATGGACTTTTATCGCAAATAAGAAATAATTGTTTACCGAGTAGAAATGATATTTGACTGGGCAAACGAGCATGAAATTGAGCTCCGATTGAACGAGCAGGTCCGTATCATTATTTAAGACATTTACAAAAAATAATCGGGTCATTTCACTATCGTATAGAAAATTATGGCCTTTTTAGTGAAAGATTAACTGCTGTTTTTCTGGTGTATAATAGTCATGCACTGTTATAAAAATCTCAGACTGTGTTAATTTGGTATTTTGAGCATATCGGGAGTTCTAGAGATCGGAATGAAGTGATTCTTACGGGTTTCTTCTTGAATTAATATGAGGGTTAGTATTCAATCTTCAATTCGACATTTTCTCATAATTTCTTTATCTGGTTTTTTTTCATATCCGTAAATCTCTTAGGAAAAATTGGGGTTTTATCAATTTGGACTCCCTTTTTTATGAAAAAGGTATATTTACGATCCTTATGTTATGGGTAAACTGATTTTAACATAAAATTATTAATTCATCGATTATTTTCATCATATTAACCGCGTACAATTTGAACTTTCCTAGTAAAGTTAAAGTTTGATAAATTGAGAATTTCAAGGTCGATCTTAACTCCATTTTTTGATGAAATTTCATATTTGAACTTATCTAAGAATGGGTAAGATGTTTTTCAAGAGATATTTCATTTTTGAGTCGGGGTTTCGGATTTGAATATTTTAGGCTTCTTTAAGAACGTGGATTTTCCTTCAAATTGAGTTTGTGAATTGATTTCAACTATGTTTTCAAATTGGTTTTCACCATTAGCTTCCAAATAATTTAAGGATCATTTTACATAAAAAAATTCCAGATTTGGGTATAGTTTTCCGGTATGAAACTCTTAGACCGTTTTACCCTTTTTCCCTAAATTTCTTGATTTTGGTGTCATTGGACTCAAATTGTGATTGTGAATAATTGTTTGTATAGATTATCGTGATCCGAATTATACTCGAAAAGGAAAGGCTCAAGTCAAGTAACTTTTGGAGTTCGTTTTAAGGCAAGTGACTTCCAAACTTTGTAAAACTCTTAGACTACACATGACTACTTTCCTAATTGTGTTGGGGAGTAATGGGGATTGAGGGTGGGTTTTATTTGTTGATTGAAATTGTTGTAAATGAAAGATGGGGAATAAAACGAGCTAAATGTGTTATATGTGAGTTGAATTTGTTGAATTAGTCATGTGATAACTGATATTGATGGGATAGAAGAGCACGAGTAGGCTATGATTGATACAACATTGATGTTGAGACAGATGATGTGTAATACTATGATGTGGTCGTGATATGGTTGTGATTGAGACAGGTGATGTGTAATACTATGATGTGGTCGTGATATGGTTGTGATTGAGACAGGTGATGTGTAATACTATGATGTGGTCGTGATATGGTTGTGATTGAGACATGTGATGTGTAATACTATGATGTGATCGTGATATGATTGTGATTGATGACATGTGCATATTCATTATTCATCCCATGTGTGAACTATCTGTTGCATGAGTTCTGAGACAGTGATATGATGATGGATAGATATGAGACACAGTTGATACTAGCTCCGGCTAGCGATTTGGATGCCGATGGGATCTGGTTCCGGCGGTGACACATGGTCTATGTGTGGCCCCCATAAGTTTTGATTTGAGTATGCAGCGTGGACTAATTGCATCAACAGATGTGTATCGTAGGACAGACATGCATCACGACTACATGACATCATTATTGCATTTTGCATTGCATTTGCCTTATCTTTGTCTGTGATGTGTGGATTGTATCGGTTTACCCCTCTTATGTGGAATTTGATCTACTTGCTCTTATTTGTTTATCTGAGGTTGATGAGGAGATACTGTTGGTTCTGGCTGTTGAATATGATCTGTTTAGTATAGGTTGGTTGGTTTGCTGCTAGATTGAAGTTTCGGTGGTTCGGTTGGGTTTGAAAGGAGTTGTTTGTAGCTGCTAGTTTTGCTTTGTTTAGAGTTACTTGCGAGTACCTGTGGTTTTCGGTACTCACCCTTGCTTCTACACAATTGTGTAGGTTGACAGCTCTCTCAGATTCGGCTTAGTATTTTCTTTAGCAGATTGAGCTTCGGGACATACTCGAGAGGTAGTGGTTCATTCCAGACGTGCCCCTGAGTTATCTTTACTTTCAGTTTTTTTCTATTCAAGAACTATACTCTGAGACTTGTATATTTTTATTCGAATTCTGTATTTAGAGGTTTGTACATGTGACAACCAAATTCTGGGTAGTGTTAAGTTTTAATTAAAGTCTTCCGCTTATTTAGTATCTTTTATTCTCGTATTTCTACTTCTCTATCGTTGTGGTTGGGTTAGGCTGACGTGTTCGGTGGGAAATGGACACGTGCCATCACATCCGGATTTGGGGTGTGACAGCCATAATTTTACTGTCCATATAAGTGTTCTTTCTATATAACCTTGTGTTTCTGTCATTCCTATTTTGTTATCTACTAGTTGTTTTGATATGTAGCCCATCCATAGTTGGACTGTTTTATCTATATGTTCTACATAGTCCAAGTCTAAGAAATTATGTTGTTCTGTTATTGGTTTTGGTGTCCATTTTTAATTCAATCTTTTATCCCATATAGTTTTATTTCTATCATATTGTTCATAATTAGTATTCTAATATTTTGAATTTAGGGTTTTTGGGTTTTTTATTCTTGATGTACTAGGTTTTTCATCTTCCATTTGGACATCACCTGTATTTACTTCTGGATTTTTTGTCTTGTTTTCTAAGAGTTTTGTATACGTTTCACTTGTTTCTAAATGTTGTTCATCTTCATCATTGTTGTTTATATCATCAATCCTTATATTTTCTTGGCTATTTTCTTCTAGTTCTTCTTCTCATTGTAACTTTTCTTTATATTGATTTATCTCATTTGCTAATTTTGTTCTTTGTTCTTTTTCTTTTTGTTTAATTTCATACATTTCCTTTAATACTGATAATTTTTTCTCTAGTTCTATTATTTTAGTATTTTTTACTTTATCTATTTGTTGTACGTCCTTTTATTGCTTGTTTTATTTTTTTCAATTTTCGTGTTTCTATCTATTTCTTCGTTTTCTTTTGTTATTCTCATCATAGCGGTTAAACTATCTTCTAATTTACTGTTTCTTTTTCTAGCATTAAACTTATAGTTTCTCCTATTTTCTTATACCTTCTTCCTAGATTAGAAAATATTATCTTTATTTTTAATCCGTCATAGTTTTCATATGTTTTTTCATCTATTGCAAATTTTTCTTTATTCATTTATAAATTATGTTATAGATTATATTCTAAGTTTTCTATTTGTATCTATAGATATAAAATAGTTTTTTTCTGTGCTATTATAGAGTTTTTACAAGTTCCTGTAAATATATTACTATTAATTCTATTTCGCCTATGTGTTAATTCTTGTCTTTTTGGTATGATTGTTTCAGTAAATTGTTGTCTGTATTCGTTATTCATTGTAATTTTAAATATTGAATATATTTATATTCTATTTTAGATATATTATTTATCAATTGTTCCAATTTATCATTATTAGTTTTAGTAATGTTAAGTTGTTTATATTCTGGGTATAATTTGTTTAATTTTTTTATGATTTTTCTTAATTTTGTTCTAACAATCTTACTTTTATTCATAGCTCTGATACCATTTTTGGGGGGTTCGAAATTCATCTAATTTTAGCTAAAGGTTTTATTGTAATATTCTTTGGCTAAGGGTTTTAATCTAGATATTTCTTTAATATTATTTATGATGTATTCTAGCTATAATATATATTGGGTTCTTAGGTACATGTATAAATTTTTCTCCATTAGTTGTTCTAGTAGTTTTATATTTTCCATAGTTTCTGTCCAATATTGTAATATTGGTAGTTCATTTTAATCTGAATCTTCTATTTCTAAATCATATATCTCGGGGTCTGAATATAGATCATGTTGGTCTATCTCATACCATTGTTGGTTTGTATATCTTCTGATTCATCGTCATTAAATATTTTTTCCCATATGATTCTTCTTAATTCAATTATCTTTATACCTTTAACTATATATAAGATTAGAGTTTCATAACTTTTTATCATTTCTTCTTGCATATATGTAGTCATGTTCTTTCTTATGCAGGTTTTTGTTTTCAATTATTCCTTCCTATTATATTCATAATTGATTAAGATTACATTAGATCATTATGAACTAGATTATCAGTTTATCATGTTCTCCTGTCACTACTAGCATCGTACTTTAGTATCTACTTCCTTCTTATCAGCGCCTCAACATTGTTTACTCCCCTATTACGACTTTCCTCGCCTTACCAGTTTCAACATTAGGATGGCATACTATAAAAGTTTTCTCTCTTTTTTCCAGTGTGCTAATAAACTAGAAATCATGATTCAAATAATTCTAATACATAATAAATAACACAAACTTATTCAATCACATATGATATTCAGGAATATATGAAATTAGTTCTGCATATTTTTTGAACAATATACCTTTACCTCTTGTTGATTCATGATATCTGAAATATCTGATTGGATTTCAGATTGTTGTTCCATTTTCTTTTAGTATGAATATCTTAAGTATTTCAGAGTCTTTTTATGAAAGCTTGCTCTGTTTATTGAAGGCTTGCCTCTTATGTTACATGTACATTCCTTATATAGACAATTCTAATCCTATCCTATTCTCTATAATGCGTCTACTATACACTGTACGACTTTTATGAAAGCTTGCTCCGTTTATTGAAGGCTTGCCTCTTATGTTATATGTACATTCCTTATATTGACAATTCTAAACCTATCCTATTCTCTATAATGCGTCTACTATACACTTTATGACTTTTTTACATAATAATGCTTCTACTATACACTAATGCGTTTACTGTACACTTTACGACTTTTACATAATAAACTAGAAATCATGATTGAAATAATTCTAATACATAATAACTAACATAAACTTATTCAATTACGTATGATAGGGAGAAATAATTTAAAACGAAAACCTGCATAAGAAAGAACATGACTACATATATGCATGAAAAAATGATAAAAAGTTATGAAACTCTAATCTTATATATACTTAAAGGTATAAAGTTAATTGAATTAAGAAGAATCATATGGGAAAACATATTTAATGACGACGAATCAGAAGATATACTAAACCAACAATGGTATGAGATAGACCTACATGATCTATATTCAGACCCTGATATTTATGATTTAGAAATAGACGATTCAGATTAAACTGAACTACGAATATTTACAATATTGGACAGAAGATATGGAAAATATAACACTACTAGAACAACTAATGGAGAAAAATTTATATATGTACCTAAGAACCCAATATATGTTATATCTAGAATAGATCATAAATAATATTAAAGAAATATCCAGATTAAAACCTTTAGCCAAAGAATATTATAATAAAACCTTTAGCTAAAATTAGATGAATTCCGTACCCCCCAAATATGGTACATGACGTCCTAGAGTGGTTGCGTTGTGTGATCATGGGAAGGCATCCACGTTCGCAATGTCCTAGATGTTTTTCTTCATTGATCGCATGCCTCTCTCCTCATCCAAGAGGATCATTTATCTGGTCCTGTAATTAAGACCAGAGACGTCAACCAACTATATTTTCAAAATTCTAACCTTGATTTTTTGAACTATTCACCTCTAAATCGAGTGATTTTAGTTGCATTGCGTCAAGATTGTTCAAGGTTACGTGTGGGAGAGATTGGGGAACTTCAGAAAGCGTGTGATTTAGGTATTTTCCCCTAATAGGGGCTACTTTGTCTTCTAATTAGTTACCTTTTGTGAATTGTGTTGCATGTCTGTGTTGCTGTATTCCAAGCCTTGTATTATGTCCTGCTTTAGGACACAAGTTCAAGATTCTCAAATAGAACTTTCATTAGGGCCAATTTTGGGATTTCTGGCACAGGTCTCACGTTCACCTTTTAAATAGGTTTTTTATTTGTCTCTAAGTATTGTATTTTTTGTGTCAAAACATCTGCCTTGACTTTATGGATATGTTTTGATAGTTAGGTAGCATTTAGAGATTGTTTAGAAGGAAAAAGCTTTGAAAATTTTGTTTTGGAGCGCTCACGGTCTGTACTGAGGTAAGCTATAACTGATGGATCTTTAGATGAGATCTCGAGAATGTAAATTCATGTTGATTAGTTGGACTTTTGCTTGGGTTACTAGATGATCATCCTTGACTTGTATCTTTTATTTTACTTATTTATGATTATTATTGGAAACATGTTTGGCCTTAGTCTCAGTGTATACTAGTACTTGCCTTAAATTTATATTTTCAAGCTTATAGTCCTTAGAACTTGTAACACCCCGTATTCGAAACGGACCAAAAATGCAGATTTTGAGAAGTTGCAGGTGCAACTTACGGTCACCATCCACGGACTGTAGGTCAGACCACGGCCCGTGCTGGTGGTCCTTGGTTCACCACTGCAACCCCTCCCCAAACCAGCTCAGAAAATTGGCTAAGTCCCGACTCACGGACAAACCCACGGTCCGTAGATCAGACCACGGTCCGTGGTCTGTGTTCGTAGATCAAAACTTCCCTTACCAGCCTCTGACACAAACTACGATCAACCAGCACAGACCCTCATTCGATCCACGGTCCGTAGGTCTGACCGTAGACGAGGGTCAACATCCAGTTAGCTGAAAATTCTGATGGGTCAACTTTAGATGGTCTTAATTCGTAGCACAAAATAAATTATGTGTCCCATGACTTATGTTTAGATAGATAATTGAATTATATTTCCAACGCCACCGAGTTTGCTAAATTCTGACCTCCGAGTAAAAAGTTATGCCCGTTTTATTGAAGCCTTGTCAGGTAGACTCGATCTATGGACCCAATCGATGGACCGTCGATTGATTGACGGACCGTAGGTCCATTCCGTCAGTCACTCCGACAGCAGTTAATTCAGGGGTCTTTTGGTCTTTTTCTATTTCGTTTAACCCCTAAGATACGTCGTTTAGACCCTAAATCATGAGGTTTTAATCAGTTTAAGCCTAGAAACATAACTAGAACTTACCTTAGTCAAAATCACTAATCAAACTTAGAAAACTAGAAGCAAGAGAGGAGAAAAAGGTCAAGAACCCTAGTTCAAGAATGCAACGAGGTTTCTTCAGTTCCAGCCCCGAAATCGAAAGATTTCTCTGTGGAATTCGTCACCAGGTATGTGGGATTTCACTAGTGGGTTCCTTTCGCCCATTAGTTCCCTAGAATTCAGTCAGATTCTTGATTCTATGATTATGAACAAACCTAGGGTTTCTAGAATTACAGCAGATCATCATGAATTAGTTATTTGAATGTTCCAAATCAGATTATCATGTTATTGCTCAGTTTATCGCATGAATTTCAGAACCCTAGATATGTATTTCTTTAGTTCTTGAATTACACATGCTAGGTCATATATTTCAGTATTCAGTTTTACATGCTTCAGTTTATGAATGCATCATTATCAGATTAATTGTTGCATTCTTAGTTTGCATGTTCAGTTTGAGCTATCCAGTAACTTATAGAAATTCAGTCATAATGTATTAATTACTTAATTCATTGGGAGTAGCATAATACCGAGTTGGACTAGGGTTCAGCGTACCCATATAGTCCCAGAACTACGAGCCACGTAGGTGTAAGTCCCCTCTGTGGCCAACATCAGTTTAGTGATCACGCCATCATGCCTCTATACCTCTGGCAGGGTATATTGGGTCCTCTCGATGGGGTGTATACATCGGACTCCACATTTAGCTCATGTGGTTTTATGTCGGTTATTAGTAGCTCCCATAGTTCAGCCATACTCTATCGCATTGACCATATTTCAATACAATCAGTATTCAGTCCCAGCATGTTATAAATTTGGTCACTACATTCAGTTAGCTCAGTATTCAGTATTTTCAATATCTATATCTTGTTCAGATTATTTCATATGAGTGTGCATTACCATCCGGGTAAGGCGGATGTAGTAGCAAATGCTCTTAGCAGATTATCCATGGTAGTGTAGCACATGTTGAGGAAGAAAGAAGACAACTAACAAAGGATGTTCACAGACTTGCTCGCCTAGGAGTTCGTCTTATGAGCATGTCAGATGGTGGTGTAACGGTTCAGAATGGGGCAGAATCTTCTTTGGTGGTAGAGGTTAAGGAAAAGCAAGATAGTGATCCAATCTTGCTTGAACTTAAGGGTGCATTCCACAATCAGAGAGTGGAGGTTTTCTCTCAAGGGGGAGATGGCGTACTTCGCTATCAAGGTAGATTGTGTGTTCCTGATGTGGGTGAATTGAGACAACATATTCTCACAGAAGCCCACAATTCTAGATATTCTATTCATCCAGGCGCCACTAAGATGTACCGCGATCTGCGGGAAGTCTATTGGTGGAATGGTATGAAAAGAGATATAGCAGATTTTGTGGCTAAGTGCCCCAATTGCCAGCAAGTCAAGGTAGAACATCGGAAACTAGGAGGTATGACTCAAGAGATTGACATTCCTACTTGGAAGTGGGAAGTGATCAACATGGACTTCATCACAGGTTTACCTCGTACTCGCAGACAACATGACTCCATTTGGGTGATTGTTGATAGGGTTACTAAGTCTTCTCGCTTTTTGGCGGTCAAGACTACAGATTAGGTGGAAGATTACGCCAAGCTTTACATTAATGAGATTGTGAGGTTGCATGGGGTTCCTTTGTCTATCATCTCAGATAGAGGTCCTCAGTTTACCTCTCATTTCTGGAAGTCATTTCAGAAGGGTCTTGGTACTCAGGTTAACTTTAGCACAACATTTCATCCACAGACGGATGGTCAGGCAGAGTGTACCATTCAGACCTTAGAGGACATGTTGAGAGATTGTGTGATCGACTTCAAAGGTAGTTGGGATGATCACCTTCCTCTGATTGAGTTTGCCTACAACAATAGTTACCATTCCAGAATTCAGATGGCCCCTTATAAGGCTTTGTATGGGCATAGATGTAGATCTCCAGTTGGTTGGTTTGAAGTAGGTGAAGCAGCCTTGATAGGACCAGATTCGGTCCTTGATGCTATGGAGAAAGCGCAACTCATTAGAGATAGACTTAAGACTGCTCAGAGTCGCCAGAAGTCTTATGCAGATGTGAGAAGAAGGGAACTAGAGTTCCAAGTTGATGATTGGGTTTTCCTGAAAGTGTCACCTATGAAAGGGGTGATGAGATTTGGCAAGAAAGGGAAGCTCAGTCCCAGATATGTAGGCCCTTACCGGATCTTGAAAAGGATTGGTAAAGTTGCTTATGAGTTAGAGTTGCCAGCAGACTTAGCAACAGTACATCCAGTCTTTCACATTTCTCTTTTGAAGAAGTTTGTGGGTGATCCAGCATCCATAATGCCATTAGAGAGTGTGGCTGTGAAAGATAGCCTTTCATATGAGGATGTACCAGTTGAGATTCTCGATCGTCAGGTTAGAAGGTTGAGAAACAAAGAAGTCGCTTCAGTCAAGGTTTTGTGGAGGAGTCAGTCCGTAGAAGGAGCTACTTGGGAAACAGAAGCAGCCATGAAGTCCAAGTATCCTCACCTCTTTCCTTCCGATTCCATTCCAGCTTGAGGTAATAGTTCCTCTTTAGTTTTTCAGTCATTCATGCGTAAATTCAGTCTTAGAGTCATGTTCCTTCAGTTTGTACTTGCATTTTCAGCGTATTTGCATGTTTTTGGAACTCAGTTCAGTCACAAATTCAGTTCTCAGTGTTTAGTGGTAGGGATTGCTGCCCTCTCTCTACATTTAAGCTAATTTAGTCTTCATTCGAGGACGAATGGTCCCAAGGGGGAGATAATGTAACACCCCATATCCGAAATGGACAAAAAATGTAGATTTTGAGAAGTTGTAGGTGCAACTTACGGTCACCATCCACGGACCGTAGGTTAGACCACGGCCCCTGCTGGTGGTCCGTGGTTCACCACTGCAACCCCTCCCCAAACTAGGTCAGAAAATTGGCCAAGTCCCGACTCACGGACAGACCCACAGTCCGTAGATCAGACCACGATCCGTGGTCTGTGTCTGTGGATCGAGACTTCCCTTACCAGCCTCTGACACAAACTACGGTCGACCAGCACGGACTGTCATTCGATCCACGGTCCGTAGGTCTAACCGTAGACGAGGGTCAGCTACCAGTTAGCTGAAAATTCTGATGGGTCAACTTCAGATGATCATAACTCTTAGTACAAAATGAATTATGTTTCCCATGACTTATGGTTAGATAGATAATTGAATTATCTTTCCAACGCCACTGAGTTTGCTAAATTCTGACCTCCCAGTAAAACGTTATGCTCATTTTAGTGAAGCCCTGCCGGGCAGACTCGACCTACGGACCCAATCGACGGACCGTCGATTGATTGACGGACCGTAGGTCCATTCTGTCAGTCAATTCGACAGCAATTAATTCAGGGGTCTTTTGGTCTTTTCCTATTTCGTTTAACCCCTAAGATACGTCGTTTAGACCCTAAATCATGAGGTTTTAATCAGTTTAAGCCTAGAAACATAACTAGAACTTACCTTAGTCAAAATCATTAATGAAACTTAGAAAATTAGAAGCAAGAGAGGAGAAAAAGGTCAAGAACCCTAGTTCAAGAACGCAACGAGGTTTCTTCAGTTCCAGCCCCGAAATCGAAAGATTTCTCCGTGGAATTCGTCACCAGGTATGTGGGATTTCACTAGTGGGTTCCTTTAGCCCATTAGGTCCCTAGAATTCAGTCAGATTCTTGATTCCATGATTATGAACAGACCTAGGGTTTCTAGAATTACAGCAGATCATCATGAATTAGTTATTTAAATGTTCCAAATCAGATTATCATGTTATTGCTCAGTTTATTGCATGAATTTCAGAACCCTAGCTATGTATTTCTTTAGTTCTTGAATTACACATGCTAGGTCAGATATTTCAGTATTCAGTTTTACATGCTTCAGTTTATGAATGCATGATTATCAGATTAATTGTTGCATTCTCAGTTTGCATTTTCAGTTCGAGCTATCCAGTAACTTACAGAAATTCAGTCATAATGTATTAATTACTTAATTCATTGGGAGTAGCATAATACCGAGTTGGACTAGGGTTCAACGTACCCATATAGTCCCAAAACTACGAGCCACGTAGGTGTAAGTCCCCTCTGTGGGCAACATCAGTTTAGTGATCATGCCAGCATGCCTCTATACCTCTGGAAGGGTATATTGGGTCCCCTCGATGGGGCGTATACATCGGACTCCAATCAGTATTCAGTCCCAGCATGTTATAAATTTGGTCACTGGATTCAATTAGCTCAGTATTCAGTATTTTCATTACCTATATCATGTTCAGATTATTTCATTGCTTTATTGCTTTGTTTAGTTATATGTTATTTCAGCTTTACTCTATCCTGCATGCTCAGTACCCTTCAAGTACTGATGCATACGTGCTCTACATCTTCTCGTGATGTAGGTTCAGGTTCTCAGCAACCAGATCACGCTTAGATCGGTTCCCGATCTCCAGTTCAGCAACATCAGTGGTGAGTCCTCATTCTCCGAGGACAATAGTCATGAGTTTCCTTTCAGTATTTTAGTCCTTTAGTTTCAGTTTTGTTAGACTTAGCTGGGGCCTGTCCCAGCATTTCTAGTCAGTTTAGAGGCTTATTTCAGACATAGTTAGATTCAGTAGTATTTTGAGTTTGATATCTCTTTTGTATTAAACTCTCAGATTTGATATATCTCAGTTATAGTATATGGGTATTCCCCATCTTTTCAGATTTATTTATGATTTATCTTCCACATCAGTTTATTATCTTTAGTATGCTCATGATTATGTCAGCAGGGTTAGCTTGGGATCACTTGTGATCCTAGGTCTTGTGTCCGCGTCTCGGGGGTAGCTCGGGGCGTGACAGAACTATTCTGACATCACTTCAAATGGCTAAAGCTCACTGTAGAGTGATGTAGCAGACTTCAATCTTATAGAATGGACCTTAGTTAGGTGGTAACTCAACTCTGATGACTATTTATCCATAACTCCCTTTTTTGATAGCCTAGTGTTGCTACCAAATATACATGCAAGTTAACGTGGTCATGCAAGTAATATAGTTTCTTTAGAAATGAGTTTTCGTTCCCAAGGGACTTATGACCAACTTATACTTAGTAACTTAATTCAACAGTTTGACAATAGTAACCTTTTAAAAGAGTTTGTATGATGTTAATTACTACTACGATTTATGCAATAACTAAAAGTGACTAATGTGAACGACTTCAAATTTGATGTTTCAAGACAGTAAAAAACAATTCTAGGGTTGCATCATGCATTGGACTTCATGTATCGTATCTCAGGAAATGAACTGATTTCGGTTATCAAGTTAGTGATTTATAGGGTTAATTATATGAGTAGGGTCTCTTGACCTCAATCGCCTACTCCAATTAGTTGTCTAACTACATCGTTGAGTAGGGATAGGCAGTCCTAATTGGCTAGCATTTATATTTCATCATGTTTCGTAACCAAGCTAGGTATTCGTCCAGGTGTCACTAGTAAACACAAATCCACTCAATGGAATATCAAGTTTTTTATCTTCTTTGGTCTATCTATCTTATCCTCTCTCGATTTTATGTATATACAAGAGATTTATTTCTATCGTGATCATACATGGAAAATTAAAACAAGAATACAAAAGTAACTTAAAATGATAACCAATAATTAATTCAGAAAGCCTTCAATATTCAACAATTAATCTGTAGCTACAGCCCCAGAACAAGTGCATTTAGCCACTCATAATATTCAAAAATCGCAAAATAGTTCATGCGATTTCTAAAAGTAAGAAGAGTTACAAAATCGAAACCTATTACAAAAGTTTAATCTTGCTCTTGTAGACCAAAATAAAGTCGAACCTCCACAAAAAAGCCCTAGGGGTATATTTATAAAATTTAGGAAAACTAGAGTCCAAATATAATCCAACAAGGAATCCTTTTTAATACAATTTTTGTTGGGAATGTCGGAAAGGAGATGGGGAACCGCGCTAGCCTTCGGGCCTGGCAACTTGCTCTGTTGTTCTCCCTATGGCGCGCCGCACAAGGCAGTGCACCTGGCAAAAAATTTAGTCATTTTGCCTTTGGTGCCTCGCACTAGGCAGTGCACCTGGGGAGGTCGTGTGTAGTTCATGCCTTGGTGCCCCGCTCCAGGCAGTACGCCACTCCTTGGTGCTTTCCTCAGTATATTTTTGCTCTTCCTTTCTTCTCCTTTCTTTGAATCAACTCTATTTCCTTGAAAGTTTGTGAAACACCTAATCATCTGTTTTAGTGCACAATCATCGCAAGTTAAATAAAATAAAGCTAACAGACTCAAGATTATTCTTAAATTCAATCTCAACATGGGAAAATATTGGCAACTTTGGCAAATATATATGCCTAAGATCACCACCCCTCAAATAAACCTTTGTATGTCCTCGAACAATCTTTAAACTATCAACTTATTTTTTTCTAACGTTGGACTTATCAACCCACTTGAAAATCAGCCAAACACATTTAATCATGCTTTCGTAAATCACATTGGATGCAACACTTAACAATTTTACTATCTCGTCCTGATACACCAAGTTACAACACATATGCTCAAAGGATTACTCTTTTGTTATATTTCTGGGCTAATGCAAACTTATACAAACACACCAAATAGATGAACCCCAAACATGTGCCATGAATGCCCTTTCACATTTGTGCTTCGTATAGCCTTTCACTGAAGCAATCATATTATATACAAGGCCTATTTTCCAACATTTTTACTCACTCTCGCGAATGAAGTTCTTATTTCTCTTAACATGCCATAAGCATCCCCATAGTGTATTTTTACTTTCACCACATATTTCTCAAGTAATCAAGAGGACTTATATTTGGATGTAATGCCGGCTTAGGGTAAGGAAGGGAATATTTTGGATATCTTTAGTGACTACACCTCTCTAATGCACATGTATTTGTTCCACCGATTACATATCTTTCACTAGCTTTTGTTTTCCTCTATGTACACACTTCATGAATGTTTTCCCTCTTCTATTTCTATCTCTGCCCTGTATACTCATAATTATCATATTTTTTTAATTTTTTTTATATATGCCTTCTCACTAGCCACCCTTAAGTGAGGTACACAATATCCTTGATAGGACCAGGGCCAATGTTTAAGCATACTTCTGAAATAGCCACCCTCAACTTAGTTGAGTGCACATTTCCACTAAGGACCAGGGCCAAAAAAGAGTTTTAACACTTTTATTTTTCACACATTCACAGGATGTCCACCTTTTTCCCACTTCTACCAACATTTTCTGCCTTTCTTCTCAACATAGTGCATTAAAGATTACATTGGGATCAAACTTTGGTATCAAAAGAAATGGTTTTTGCATAATCAAGCGGCTTAAAAAAATCATTGAAGCTACTGGCTCAATGCGGCTTTACTAGGGATATTTTCATTGGTAAGCATACAATAGAGTCAAGAATTGGCATTTTCAAAGAAATGCCTCAGTAATTTTCCCTAACTTATAAAAGCTACTCATTTAACACACATTGGGCAAGTTCTAGCTATCAATCAAACCAAGAACCAAACAAGCACTCACCACACATGGCATCACGACACACATAACGACAACATCGTACTAGCATGCTCATACAAATTGCATTACGGTATTACTACTCAATTAAGCCCATTTAGATTCATTTAGAGTCAAAACAACGAACACATGCATGTTTCAAGGTTACGATTTCATTGCATATTCAAATTGCGTCTACCCATGACGTTTGGCTAACTTTTTAAGACATAGTTTCAAAATCCAAAAGTTTGGTTTTCCAATTCTATTTCTCTTCGTGACTAATTTTCCCTTCCAACGGCCATCATTCATCCATCATTTGGAACTGGAACTCCTATGCCGACTCTAAGACATCACAAAACAATAAAAGTAAACCTAGTCGGTTTAATGGGACTATCCTCAAGAAAAGTACCGAAAACAACAACTGAGGAACTCAAAATAAAAAAACATAAAAAAAACAAGACTTAATAAAGCAGTAAAAACTATATAAAACAGGGTGTTATCTCCCACCCCACACTTAAAAGAAGCACTATCCTTAGTGCACACAAATAAAAACAAAATGCAAAGTTAGAGATACTCCCTTAGGCCTCTAGGCCTCGTCATCATCATCAGGACCATCCACCACATCAGTGGCTCCATCGAATACCATCAACGCATTGACATCATAATTAACAACATCCTCCTCATCCATTGCTTCACCCGCGGTGGCCTCATCATCATCAAGAGGCTAGTGCAACGCCGAACCCATCCTGCACATGTAGGATGCACTCTCTGTCAGTGGGTAGCGCTCCACCAAGTTCTCCATCTCATTATCAGTAATCGGGTGGCCCCTGATTCTGAGTTGCAACTCTGCCATGCCAAACATGCAAGCCATCTAACTATCATCTCTTGCCTGTCGCTTCTGAGTCGATAAGACAAACCATGNTTACGGGTTGGCTTACCTACTGGTGGGTTATAGTAGGTGCCATCATGACTTGATAAATCGGGTCGTGACACTTTGTACGAGTGACATCAACCATGTTACATATCAAGTATGGGGACCCTAGCAACGGTCATATCTAGATCCTCCTCCTCAATACCCTCAGCCAATAGAAATTGGATGATCAACCCCCCATAAAAATACCTTCTCCTCATGTTGTTGTGGAATTTCATCTTCTTTTGTCGCTACACTGCCCCAACATTAATGAGCATACCTTTCATCAACGTACATACCAACACTACTCTCTCCATAGTCACATCCAACGTGTGCTTAGCTAGTAAAAAGACACTACACATGACTTTAAGCCAAACTCTTGCTACTTGGTTTAAATTTGCATAAAGGAGAGTGGCATGCCTACTAGTATCCTAACTACGGTACCACCTAGTCGTGGACTCTACCCCACACAACATATGGAAGATATCTTTATGGGGAGAGGGGTTTCCTTTATCCTATTATAGTCATCTACATCTCAATTTGAGGTACCCAAAACAAAATTTAACAGTTTAGAAGTAAAGCGTACATCCTTCCCCCAAATTTGAAAGCCTTATTTAACCGAGTTTCCATAATTCAATTAGCATAAAACTCCCTAATGAAGGTTAAATTGGAATCTCCCTGATTTTCAAACATAAACCGCCGCCCCCAAGCATTCCAATATTATAAATTAGCGGGAATTCAGATTGTAATTGTACCTCTTTAATAAACACATCACTGAGGCAGTTATATTTTTTTGAATATCGAACCACTCTTTTCCATATGGTTCCACCACTTGCTTGAAAATTGTTTGGATGCAGCATCCCCTTTCACAGAGCGCTTAGAACCCGTTCCTTCGTCCACATTCCTACCTTTAGGTGCCATTAAAACTCACAAGAGGAAAAAACTTTTAAAAAATTAAAATATAGAAGGAGGGGTCGACTGGCAGTTGTAAAGGAAGAAAAATAGCAAATGAAAGAATTTGAAGAAGAAATAATGGGAGGAGTTGGGGTTTTTCCTAGGAAAAAGAAGGGAAGAAGAAGATGGAAGGTTGTTTGGAAGGAAAAATTCAAGAGGAAAAAAGAAGGAATATTAGAGTTATTTGGAGGGATTTGGAAGAGTAGAGGAGAGGAAGAAGAAGAGTGTGGAATTTGGGGGAGTTTTGGGAGGTTGGGGTTCATAAAATTAGATAGAATGGGTGGGATGGGTTTGGGTCGGGTCAAAACCCAAATCTAAAAAACTAGGCAATGGCGCGATCTAGGCGCGATGCGCCATCGTTGCGCCTGGTATTTTTCTTTATAGAACAGAGCCTGGTTCGTTGCGCCACTTAGTGCACCATGGAGAGTTCTCTATAGTTCACCCTCTAGCGCAGTACGCTAGACAGTATGCCATCATGATTTTTTTATTGCTATTACAAACTAAGTTACAAGTTATTAAAATTATAACTATCTTAAGCCAAAATTAACATGAATTCACTAGATCCTAGGAATTTAAACTAGCTTATGAAAGAAAATCAAAATTAAACAAGCTAACTATCTATTACATATCATTTACGGGTTACCTCCCGTGGAACTCCTTGATTAACATCAAGGATGGACTTAGCTTAGATCATTCATCATTTATCATACGAGCCTCTCGATTACGATTCAAATCTTCATCAAAGTAGTGTTTAACTTTGTGCCCATTTACCAAGAATGTTGGGCCATTTTCACCTTTAAGTGCAATGACACCAAGTTGGGTCATCCTTAACACGTAGAAGGGACCACTCCATTTAGACCTTAGTTTTTCGAGAATAACCTTAATCTTGGGTTAAAAAGTAGTACCTTTTCTCCCAGACCAAAAGTGCAAGGAACTATGTGCTTGTCATGCCATCTTTTTGTCTTTTCTTTGTAGATCTTGTAATTCTCATAAGCATGGAGCCAAAGCTCCTCAAATTCATGTAATTGATCCGCTCGCTTCCTACCTGCCAGCTCGAGGTCGAGATTTAAATTCCTTATCGCCTAATATGCTTTGTGTTCTAATTCTGCCAGAAAATGACATGCCTTTCCGCACACCATTTGATAGGGAAAAGTCCGTATGGGTGTTTTATATGTAGTTCTATACGCCCACAACGCGTCATCCAACTTCTGAGACCAATCCTTTCTTTGAACATTCAGCATTTTCTACAAGATTTGCTTTACCTCTCTATGCGATACTTCTACTTGACCACTTGTTTGAGGATGTTATGCTGTAGAAACCTTATGCCGAATATCATACTTAGCAAGAAGATTTTTCACTAGATGGTTAATGAAATCTTATCTCCATCACTTATGATTGCCCTTGGAGTGCCAAAATGTGTGAAAATATGGTTCTTGATGAATTTAATCACCACTCTTGATTGATTCGAGGTAAGAGATACCGCATCAACCCATTTGGACACATTATGTAACGACGCATTTGGTCATTTTGTTTACTAGAGCTTCTTATTTCATTAAAATAATTTCTGATAGATTCTAAATGAGTATTTTGGACTATTCGTAACTACAATTATGAATTTAGTGGGGTAGTTTTAATAATTATTTTAGTTGGTGGTGAAAGGAGATAACATTAAATTTAACAGTGCGTCATTTTTACCACTTTTATAATTAGTCATATAATAATTAGGATAATAATACTCAGTTTTAGAAAAGAAATTTGAAGAGACGCAAGGTTGTGAAAAAAGAAAAATTGGAAGTGGCGGCTACAAGTCCTACGGGTAAGAGTTTTCCTCCAAATACCCCAAATCTTGTTCATATTAATTTATTGTTGTTATACGATGGTTCAGGACAAATTTAAGTACCATTTGTTGCAGATATGGGGGCCGAATAGGATTCCTCTTAATTTATTGTTAACAAATGGTAATGGACATTTAGGGCATATTTATTTGCCAAGAGTTGAAACCTAATGATTATAAAATAATATAAGGTGTAGGAAATTGTTAGTATTGGTTGATTTGAGATAGGTAATTAAATATTAGGTGAGTTTTCAGGTCTAGACTAGACATATTAATATGAGTGTTTGTAGACTCGTTAACTTACAAATTATGAATATATACTTGATAGATGGGAAAGGTTCGGAGACATTGAGGACAACATAAGCATTGGAGAGGTAGCTTGCTTGATTTCGGTTCTTCGGTGGAGGTAGGTTATGATTTATTCTATTTGATAGATAAACTCTTAATAGCGATTGATATGCATTGAATGATACTGTGAAGTTTTGTATGTACTTGATTGTGTGAATGGTTTGTGATTGGTCTAAAATCCTGAGACCGTGAGATTTATAATCTTAAAACCTCTCTATCGAAGTGATGCCTTGAATATAGAAGGCTTGATGTAATATTATTAACGAATTGAAAAGTAGTGATAATAAATGATAAATTAATAATATTATTGGATCGGAGTGTCACATTCCGACACGGTATTTTTGGATCGGAGTGTCACATTTGGACACAGTATTTTTGGATCTGAGTGTCATGTTCCGACATGGTATTTTTGTATCGGAGTGTCACGTTCTGGTACGGTATTATTAGATCGGAGTGTCACGTTCTGACACGGTATAATTGGATCGGAGTGTCACGTTCTGACACGATAACATTAAAGGAAAACAATATTGAATTAACTTAATGTACTCAATCTCAGTGAATGCATTTCCCAAACGACTGTGATGTGGAGGAATGAGTCCTCGTGTGTGTGCTTGATTACGTACTTGCTTCAATAGTCACTTGTTCATGTTGTTGTTTCTTATCACATTCTAAGTTCTCTAGTTGACTTTATACTATTATTCATTGTATATTAGTTTCTACTTTGGGTTGGCTGATGATACCTACTCAGTACATGTTACCCCGTACTGAGCCCTACTTGTTTTTTTCTTTTTTTCCTTTTATGGAGTTCAGCGAGTGTACCAGCGACTTTGACTCGCCCTCAGCTCTAGCCAGTCTCAGCATATCAGGTTCAAGGGTGAGCTATTCATTCGAGCTTGTGTTGGATTCTCTCGGTCATGACCTGATGTCCATAGTTTTCGAACATAAATTACTTTATTTCATTTATTTCGGTGTCTTTGATACTCTTAGACTTAGTATTTAGAGATTAGATGTCCTTGATATGATGACTCTCAGATTTTGGGTATAATATGTAATAGACTTTAGAGGTTTATTTGATTGGTTACTTTAATAAGTTTTGGAGCTTCCGCGTTATTGTTGTTATTTTTAGTTGAATTGTTAGTATATGTTGGGGTTTAGATTCCCTGGTCCGCCCACTTAGGAGGTTAAGTGTGGGTGCCAGTCATGACTCAATTTGGGTCGTGACAAACCTGGTATCAAAGCGTTAGGTTTGGTGATCTCATCACACAAGGACAAGACTTGTAGAGTCTTGTAGTACGGTATGGGGACGCCTTTACTTTTCTTTGAGAGGCTATAGGACTTTAGGAAAACTTCTTTCCTTCTTTCTTTTGTGCTACTACTTGAATCCAATTGGTATCTAGGTGATACAAATTGGTATCTGAACTTCTTCACTCTATTTCCTATATGGTTAGTACTAGAGTATTAGAAGTTGAAATAGCAATACTAGAAAGAAAAAAAATGTGTCATTGGAAATATGTATATTTTCTCGATTAACTACAGGGCCTGTAATGACTAGTGATCAACATGTTTTTTTTATTAAGTTCATAAAGTTGAATTCTTCATGGGTATTGATTATGAAGATGCTTATGTTTTCATAGTTGATTGTTTTGAGCTACTTCATAAAATGAGTATAGTGGAGAGGCTTAGTGTTGAGTTTGTGACATACTAGTTTCGAGGAGATGCAAAATGTGGTGATAGTATCATGTTGAGTGACGATTAGTAAAGGCACTACCTATGACTTAAGGTAGCATTGTCTAGCTTCTTTATCCAATTATACACCCAAACTTTGAGCGATATGAGGAGAGATTGTTTTTTGAATATAGAGAAATTAAAGATATGTGTTGCAGCCTGTGAGGTCAAATTTTGTACTTTATCTAGATATGTGACAATATGCAAGTAATTTCGTAAGGGACAACTAGAAAATGAACATCATTACATTATAAAATATAGTTAGTAAAGTTTTCATTACATGTATGGGTTGTTTAGTGAGTGATGAAATTAGGTTGCGCCAATTGAGGTTAGGATCTTTACTACGATTTTATAGATTGAGTGTATACCAAATAGGGTCATGATACGACTATTAGAATAGTACTGATGCTTACTTGATTAGAGTTATGAAGTGTGTTACTTTTGTTATTGACCTGATCTAAGAAAGAATGCAAACTGTTTGGGAAAAAGACAGAACAAATTTGGTAATGTTTTGCAGCTATTCAATGGGTAGAAATGTGTGGGCTATTTGGGTATGATCTTCTCAATAAGTATGATGTGTTCTAGTGATGGATCTAATAGAATTTCACGATGTGGTTCTAGTGTTATATGGAAATGAATACATTAATTGTCAAGTGGAAATACTAACTACTAAAAGAGTTATCAGTTGTATGACATGTTCAGATAATGAGATTCAGTGTTACATTCCCATTTGAGAAACCAACTAGTTTGTTACTATGGATGCTTGGGTTAAGCATTATTTTAAGGAAGTTTTTAGTGGTGGATCTTTGGTATGGTATTAATGCATTAGGCAGTGAAGTCTATCTTGAGGGTTCTAGGACTAGTGATTTTATCTTAAGATCCAAATGAGTAGATTGATATCGGAATGACATACTTATGGATAAAGAAAGTCAGTGAGTATACTTGGGTGACTGCAATTGAAGATGTTAGTAAGAAAGTGTGCATAAAATTTGGGTTAGCCCTTTGGATTTGATTGATATAACTAGGTTGATGTGTCATGTCAATGAAAAGGTTGACTTCGTGGTGATGACAAGGGCTTACTGAGCATAATGGTAATACGAGTTAGTGATAGATTGGGATTGAGATGCAAATATAGAATACATATTGTTGGTTAAATAAATTTTGTATGGTAATAATGACTAGTGAGTATCTAAGATTGCATTTTCTACTATTTAGTGAGTAACGTGGTGTATGGAAATTTTTGAGAGATGTTGGGACATCGCTCGAATAGAATTTAAAGGAGCTAGAGTCATAATGAAAATGAAATAAAATTAGTGGGATGAGTATAGCCTTCGGAAAGAGGCGAGAGTAAGAATATTTTCTCTGGTTGCAAGGACTTAAAAGGTATCTTCAATGGGATTGAGAATTGGGTTCAGAGATGTGTAATTTAATCCGTTTTGCTCTTTTATGGTAATAGTGTCACAGGTTCATCAGATTGGTTAAAACCTATTGGATAAACTTAAGAAATGAGTGTACAGACTTTTAGATCGAGTGTGGTGATAAGTTTTGTTGTAGCGTTGAATTTAGTAATGAGTATGGTTGGATTTTTAGTGAAGGATATGGTAAGGTCGATGGATAGGCGATCAATAATAAGCTAAGATACAGAAATTCATAAAAGTCTTCAAAGTATAAGCAAATATAGATAGATAAGGGCATTGGGTTGCACAGTTGGATTTACAATTCAAATTTTTCATGATAAGTCCGCATTTCTGGTGATATGTTTTGTCAAGGTATGAATTGGTAAGATAATAAATGATTGATTGCATCGGTATTGAGCATGTGAAAAAAAAACTTATGCATGTTTTGGACCATATAATTTGTTACTTTTGACTGTTAAAGGATCTAAGAAAGGGTTTCCCTCAGAGTTTTGATTTGGAGTGTGAAGTAAAACGTCATGGGTTTTGGTAAAAGGATACAATCGGTAAGCGAGCTAGAGAAACAAGAGTCTGATATATTGAAGGGTTGAGATATTTAAAATTTTGCACCATGGGAAGAATTTGAGAAAAGTGAAGGAATAAGACCTCTCGTATAAACCCTTGGGGTGTAGTTGAAGGTTGTATTGATTTTTACCTATGAGTTTAGATATGATTGTGAGATGTGAACTAGTTCGGTACAGATTTACTATGATTTTATCATCGACTTTTATAAAGATTGAGTTTTGATTTGGGTGACAAATAGTGAGGTATGGAAAATTTAGAGTTTTACGTGGTGTTAGATTAATCAAATTATGATAGATGACTTAAGAATGATGTACAAGATGAGATGTAATTCTACATGGTTTTTAAGAATTTACAGTTGGATTAATACTACTCCATTGACTGGACTACATAGAATGTTATGATTTATTACATAGACATTTGATGGTGAATAGAGGTTATGAGTTTATAGTATAAAGAATAATTTGATTGACCAAGAATTTCCTTAAGTGTTGGCAATCAGTATGTGACGGTTTAGAATGGTAGAAAAAGCATGGTATGTGGAAGTGGTGTGAAGTTGACTTTGGGTGTGATTTAATAGTTTATCTCGATGAAAGGTACTATCAAATTTGAAATTAGTGCTATTAGACTTGCTTGGGACTCGTATTTGTCATGAAATGCTTAAATAGAAAGAGAGATAGCCATAGTTTGAACATGTATTTGATAAGAATACTTTGATACTAATGATGGTTAGGGAGTAATGTAGATGATCAATGTGGTTATGATGTTTTGTTAGTATTAAGAGTGTTGACTTCAGTGGATGTGGAGTTCGATAAACCAAGTATGTGTGCAATTATAATAAGGACTAAATTGGTGATTATGGGTAGCTAGAAAATCAAAGAGATAGAGTCAAATGAATAAAAATGTTTGATATGGGCACAATGGAAGGAGTATCTAGAGTTATTCGACCTTCGTTATGTACATTCTTATGTGACCACCTACTTGATTCTGGGCGTGGGTTAGAGTATGATTCACTTTCTACGTCTGTGTGTGTTTTTGCTTCTATGGGTGAGTCCCTAGTAGTGGATCATGTGTACCGATTCTGTGATTGTCCTCCTGGTAGGGTGGCATCCTTAGTTAGACTTGTCCATTCCAGTTATGGAAGATTTGGTGTTGTTTGGGATAGTTGAAGTATACTAGTGATTCTACACGCACAACCCTGCTTATGAGAATTTAGAAGAGCTTCCATGAAAATTTACAATTGTTCGATAGACTTAAGAGTTATCTCATCATCGGTATCGTGTTTTGGCTATGTGTGATTGAATGTGAGGACCATTGGGTCTAGTTTTGTTATTCTTAAGGTTTGTCTATAATAGCTACTAATCTAGCATTTCGACCGTGGTGTTAGAGGTTCTATATGCTTGGGTGTATCACTCGATGGTGGGTACTTGATCATTTCCTTCTTTGAGTTAGCTAAGTTTGATTCTCCCTTAATGAGTACTTTATGTCTAAAGATCAAAATTTTATAACTTAAGCTTGTGAAAAGGTTATGTTGTGAGAAGGAAATATTAATAAGATCTATGATGGTTTGTGTATTATGAGTGTGTGTTTGTTGGTTCAGGTTCACTTCTGATTGTGGACAATATTGATTCAGGATTTTATCATGATTATGTGAGAAAAAATTCCACCTAAATGTTGTGTCAAGGTCCTTGAGAACATGTTGCGGATGTTTGTACTATTAAATTTGGTAGTTATTGGGAATAGTTTTTGTTGTTAGTTGAGTTTACATACAACAATAGTTATCATTCAAGTATTGAGATGGCCCCATTTGAGGCATTGTATGGGAGAGTGAGACTGATATGCATGAAAGATATCCACATTTTTTTTATCGATTCAGGTAACCTTTCTTACCCTCGCCTTCTTTTGATCGTTCGAGGACGAACGATGGGTAAAATGGTATCTAATGTAACGACCCATTTGGTCGTTTTGATTACTAGAGCTTCTTATTTCATCAAAATAATTTCCGATAGATTCTAAATGAGTATTTTGGACTATTCGTAACTACAATTATGAATTTAGTGGGGTAGTTTTAATAATTATTTTAGTTGGTGGTGAAAGGAGAACATTAAAATTAACAGTGGGTCATTTCTACCACTTTTATAATTAGTCATATAATAATTAGAATAATAATACTCAGTTTTAGAAAAAGAAATTTGAAGAGACGCAAGGTCGTGAAAAAAGAAAAATTGGAAGTGGCGAATGCAAGTCCTACGGGTAAGAGTTTTCATCCAAATACCCCAAATCTTGTTCATATTAATTTTATTGTTGTTATACGACGGTTCAGGACAAATTTAAGTACCATTTGTTGCAGATATGGGGGCCGAATAGGATTCCTCTTAATTTATTGTTAACAAATGGTAATGGACATTTAGGGCATAGTTATCGGCCAAGAGTTGAAACCTAATGATTATAAAATAATATAATGTGTAGGAAATTGTTAGTATTTGTTGATTTGACATAGGTAATGAAATATTAGGTGAGTTTTCGGGTCTACACTAGACATATTAATATGAGTGTTTTTGTCACACGAGAATAAAAGATAATAAATAAGCGGAAGACTTTAATCAAGACTCAACACTACCCAGAATTTGGTTGTCACATATACAAACCTCTAAATACAGAACTCAAACAAAAATATACAAGTCTCAAAGTATAGTTCTCGAAAAGAACAAAACTGAAAGTAAAGATAACTCAAGGGCACGTCTGGAATGAACCGCTACCTCTCGAGTATGTCCCGAAGCTCAATCTGCTAAAGAAAATACTAAGCCGAATCTGAGAGAGCTGTCAACCTACACAATTGTGTAGAAGCAAGGCTGAGTACCGAAAACCACAGGTACTCGCAAGTAACTCTAAACTAAGCAAAACTAGCAGCTACAAACAACTCCTTTCAATCCCAACCGAACCACCGAAACTTCAATCTAGCAGCAAACCAACCAACCTATACTAAACAGATCATATTCAACAGCCAGAACCAACAGTATATCCTCATCAACCTCAGATCAACAAATAAGAGCAAGTTGATCAAATTCCACATAAGAAGGGTAAACCGATACAATCCCAACATCACAGACAAAGATAAGGCAAATGCGATACAAAATGCAATAATGATGTCTTGTAGTCGTGATGCATGTCTGTCCTACAAGACACATCTATTGACGTAATCAATCCGCGCTGAATACTCAAATCAGAACCCATGGGGGCCACACATGGACCATGTATCACCGCCAAAACCGGATCCCATCGGCATCCAAATCGCTAGCCGGAGCTAGTCTTAACTGTGTCTCATATCCATCCATCCTCATATCAATGTCTCAGAACTCATGCAATAGATAGTTCACACATGGGATGAATAATGAATATTCACATGTCATCAATCACAATCATATCACGATCACATCATAGTACTACACATCATCTGTCTCACTCACAACCATATCACGACTACATCATAGTATTACACATCACCTGTCTCAATCACAACCATATCACGACCACATCATAGCATTACACATCACCTGTCTCAATCACAATGTCTGTATCAATCATAGCCTACTCATGCTCTTCTATCCCCTCAATATCAGTTATCACATGACTTATTCAACAAATTCAAGTCACAAATAACACATTTAGCTCGTTTTATTCCCCATATTTCATTTACAACAATTTCAATCAATAAATAAAAGTCATCCTCAATCCCCATTACTCCCCAACAAAATTAGGAAAGTAGTCATGCGTAGTCTAAGAGTTTTACAAAGTTTGGAAGCCACTTGCCTTAAAACGAACTCCAAAAGTTACTTGACTTGAGCCTTACCTTTCCGAGTATAATCCGGATCACGATAATCTATTCAAACAATTAATCACAATCACAATTAGAGTCCAATGACACCAAAATCAAGAAATTTAGGGAAAAAGGGGAAAACGGTCCAAAAGTCTCATACCGAAAAATGATACCCAAATCTAGAATTTTTTTATGTAAAATGATCCTTAAATTATTTGGAAGCTAATGCTGAAAACTAATTTGAAAACGGAGTTGAAATCAATTACAAACTCAATTTGAAGGAAAATCCACGTTCTTGAAGAAGCCTAAAATATTCGGATCTGAAACCCCTACTCGAAAATGAAATATCTCTAGAAAAAACATCTTACCCATGCTTAGATAAGTTCAAATATGAAATTTCATCAAAAATTGAGTTAAGATCGACCTTGAAATTCTCGATTTATCAAACTTTAACTTTACCGGGAAAGTCCAAATTGTACGCGGTTAATATGATGAAAAATAATCGATGAATCAATAATTTTAAGTTAAAATCAGTTTACCCATAACATAAGGATCGTAAATATACCTTTTTCATAAAAAAGGGAGTCCAAATCGATAAAACCTCAATTTTTTCCAAGAGATTTACGGATAGGGAAAAAAAACCAAAAAAAGAAATTATGAGAAAATGTCGAATTGAAGATTGAATACTAACCCTCATATTAATTCAAGAAGAAACCCGTAAGAATCACTCCATTCCGATCTGTAGAACTCCCGATATGCTCAAAATACCAAATGAACACAGTCTGAGATTTTTATAACAGTACATGACTGTTATGCACCAGAAAAACAGTAGTTAATCTTTCACTTAAAAGGCCGTAATTTCCTCATACGATAGTGAAATGACCCGATTCTTTTTTTGAAATGTCTTAAATAATGATACAGAACTGCTCGTTCAATCGGAGCTCAATTTCATGCTCGTTTGCCCAGTCAAATATCATTTCTACTCGGTGAACAATTATTTCTTATTTGCGATAAAAGCCAATCTCGGGTTAGCAAAAATGCACCAAAATTTGTAGATAAGTCCTATAATTCATGCTCAAAATTTCAAAACCTTCGGAATAATTTTTCGACCTTTAAAACTAATAATGAACCCTTTAGTTGCCACAATTTGCTGAAATAGTGTCAAAACATCCAAGAAGCTTAAAAGCTCACCCAAAACTCATTTGGCACTTCCCGAACACAAACCAAAAATGCTACTAGCTTGAAAATGATATTTCAGACTCAATGAAATCGTTGAAATTTGAATTCGAGGTTTCCTTGACCCGGTATCCGATAAGGCGTCAAGAAACTAACTTTAGGCTCAAAAACTTGAAACGCACTCGGGGCCTCTAAAAATTCAACCAAGACTAATTCTAGTCTTAGAATCACCACCTGAATCCAACGGTGCCCTCGGAATTCCATTTCGAGCAACGGAACCTCGTTTGTTGACCAAAGTCAACTCTTGATCAAAATTTCACAATTTTACAAACTTAGGACCTCAAATCTTCGTTTTAACTCCAAATTCGACTCTGTAAATTCTCATAGACCCGTTTCGACATTCTAAAACTGCTGGAATCGACGGAAATCTGATTCGAGTCTTGAAACTCCAAATGACTCGAAGTAGCACTTTTAACCAAACTTTAACTCTTAAAAACTCAACTTTCCAAAAACTCAACTTTCCATCAATTTTCCTTCAAACCAACTTCGAAAATACAACAATTAGGACTCGGGGCAATTATCGGGAGGGGTAAAACGGTCATTTTATGAAAATTTCCAAAAATGACCTTTAGGGTCATTACAGTTTGTAGACTCGTTAACTTACAAATTATGAATATATACTTGATCGATGGGAAAGGTTCGGAGACATTGAGGACATGATAAGCATTGGAGAGGTAGCTTGCTTGATTTCGGTTCTACGATGGAGGTAGGTTATGGTTTATTCTATTTGATAGATAAACTCTTAATAAAGATTGATATGCATTGAATGATACTATGAAGTTCTCTATGTACTTGATTGTGTGGTTGTGTGCATGGTTTGTGATTGGTCTAAAATCCTGAGACCATGAGATTTATAATCTGAAAACCTCTCTATCGATGTGATGCATTGAATAAACAAGGCTTGATGTAATATTATTAATGAATTGAAAAGTGGTGATAATAAATGATAAATTAATAATATTATTGGATCGGAGTGTCACGTTCTGACACAGTGTTTTTGGATCGGAGTGTCATGTTCCGACACAGTATTTTTGGATCGTAGTGTCACGTTTCGACATGGTATTTTTGAATCGGAGTGTCACATTCCGGCACGATATTATTGGATCGGAGTGTCACATTCTGAGACGGTATATTTGGATCGGAGTGTCATGTTCCGACACGGTAACATTAAAGGAAAACGATATTAAATTAACTTAATGTACTCAATCTCAATGAACGCATTTCCCAAACGAGTGTGATGTGGAGGCATGAGTCCTCGTGTGTGTGCTTAATATTGTGATTGATTACGTACTTGCTTCAATTGTCGCTTGTTCATGTTGTTGTTTCTTATCACATGCTAAGTGCTATAGTTGACTTTATACTATTGTTCATTGTATATTAGTTTTTACTTTGGGTTGGCCGATGATACCTACTCAGTACATGTTGCCCCGTACTGAGCCCTACTTGTATTTTTCTTTCTTTTTCTTTTATGGAGTGCAATGAGTGTACCAGCGACTTTGACTTGCCCTCAGCTCTAGCCAGTATCAGCATATCAGGTTCAAGGGTGAGCTATTCATTTGAGCTTGTGTTGGATTCTCTCGGTCATGACCTGATGTCCATAGTTTTCGGACACAAATTACTTTATTTCATTTATTTCGGTGTCTTTGAAACTCTTAGACTTAGTAATTAGAGATTAAATGTCCTTGATGTGATGACTTTCAGATTTTGGGGATAATATGTAATAGAATTTAGAGGTTTATTTGATTGGTTACTTTAATAAGTTTTGGAGCTTCCGCGTTATTGTTGTTATTCGTACTTGAATTATTAGTATATGTTGGGGTTTAGATTCCTTGGTCCGCCCACTTAGGAGGTTAAGTGTGGGTGCCACTCATGACTCAATTTGGGTCGTGACACATTATCAATGGCCTCCAGAATATATTGGTTTCCACAAGATGGCGGGAAGGGACCCATGAAGTCAATACCCCACACATCAAAACATTCAACCTCAATTGTAGTACCTTATGAACCATGTGCACTCCTCCATGGTGTCCTCCATATGGGCTAGCAAGAAAACTTTCGAGTACTTTCTATACCTCATACTCCGGAATGCATCTTCTTACCACCCGATGCACTCCTTGTTTGTATAAGAACGGTTCACCCCAAATATAGAAGTTAGCTTCATGAGTTAGCTTTTTATTTTGTTGGGTGGTTGCATCGGGATGGTACTCTCCACTTACTATCAGATTTAGTACGTCCGCATACCAAGGCACTTGAGAGATATCTAGTGCCATCAACTGTTCATCTAGAAACTCTTCTCGGATTCGTTCCCCTTCATGTACATGGGAAAAATCTTCCAACTTGGACATATGATAAGCTATTTGACTCTCAGTACCCTTTCTATCTTTGATCTGAAGGTCAAATTCTTTGAGAAGCAATATCCACCGTATCAGCGTTGGTTTATCATCCTTCTTGTTGAATAAGTACCTAATAGCTACATAATAAGTATAAATAATTACTTTGGTACCTACCAAATACGATATGAACTTGTCGAAGGCGAACAATAGAGCTAGCATCTCCTTCGCAGTCACTATGTATTTAGCTTGAGCAAAATCAAGGATGTTGATCGCATAGTAGATTAAATGGAACACTTAATCTTTTCTTTGTCCCAGTATTACACCCACTGCTACATCGCTTGCATCACACATTAGTTAAAATGGTAATTCCTAGTTAGGATCAATTAAGATGGCAGCTTCAAATAATTTCCTCTTCAACATCTCAAAAGCTTTCGAACACATCTATTAAAATTCGAATTTCACCTCCTTTTCAGAAAGACTGCACATAGGTCTTGCAATCTTGGAAAAATCCTTGATGAATCTCTGGTAAAAACCTACATGCCCAAGAAAACTTCGCACCCCTTTTACAGAGATATGAGGGGTAAATTTTCAATAACTTCCACCTTGGCTCTATCTTCTTCTATGTAACACCCCTCGAAATGAAGTAGGATAAAGTAGAGCCTCACATGGGTTTTATGCTTTAATAACTTGTTAAAATAATGAAGAATAGCCTTCTTAGTCAGTTTTAAAAAGTTTGGAAGTCAAACGTCAAGGGACAACCAAGACGTTCGAAAACTAGCCTTTTACGTGTTGATGTGTTCTAGTATGGTGTTCATGTTTTTATATGGTGTTTGGAGTCTAAAATCAGTGGAGGTTACCCTAGTGTCTTAATAAATGTTTTTAGGGTCAAAATGTTTGAGTACGACACCACGGGACCAACCTAAGGGTCCCCGAGAAGGACCCCAACCTTTGCCAAGCAAGCAGCCAAGGCAACTCGCAAAAATGCTCATGAAGGGAGCATGTCCGCGTCGCAGACTAGCTCCACCAACGACCAAAAGTTTATTCTGCGTCGCGGACGTGTCGCAGACTCTTCTGTCTCGAAATTTAATTTCCAGAAACTTGTGGGAACACCTCCGCATTGCGGACTTCTTTCCCGACGAAATCTACGAAAATAAAACTCAAGTTTAACTTGTCTAAAAGGTCCAACTAAGTGAGGGGTAGTTTGGGTACTTTGGGGAATTATTATAAATAGTTATTCTACCTATTTTAGGATATTGTAAGTGGTGAAAACCCCAAAACCTAGAATTAGACCTCATTATCTAAATTGAACCTTCCCTCTCAAATAAACTCTCCCTCTAGAACTCCATGGAAGACATTGATGAAGCTTTAAGGTAGGGAATGGGTTCCTACTGAATTCTCCTTCAAATTCCTAGGAAATTAATCATAAAGGTATGAGGATTTTATCTTTGATTGTCCTTTCAATCAAAGAGCCAAATCAAAGTGATTCCAATGTTTTTCAAAAACACTGAAAACTGTAATTTCAATTCTAAGCTTGGGTTCTTGCATGAAAGTATTTCAAATTATTATTTATGTTAATATTGATGGTTTTAAGATAAAAAAACTCCATGAACCCCTAAATATCTTGAAATCCTAATTTTGGATTTTGGGTTTAAGGTGGGTCTATAGATTTTGAGCTAATAATGTGATATTAATGTGTAGATTGTTATGGGCTATTGATTTGTGTATTGTTCTATATTGAATTATGAGGAATTGATGGCAATTGTGTTATATTGGATGTTGGCCTTGAATGGGAAATTGTGACCTAAGGATTACAATGATGATGGAGTTGTGAATAGATTATTAATTCTTGTATTTTATATATATATATATATATATATATATATATATATGTAGTGGATGTTAGAATTGTGAGGTTTGATCCCTTTGAAAGTGGGAAGGTGTTTACTTTATAAGCATGTTGTGATCATGGCCTTGTAGGCAAAGTTGGATGATTGTTGCTTTGAGTAATGTTGAATATGTGAAGGTAATGTGATATGATGTGAATTTGTGTATGGTCTAAGAGCATGAAAGGTGACCTTGTGTAAGATACTTTATGTGTTATGCTTGGTTGTTGTCTTCTTTGAATGATTTATAATGAAGGTGAGGTTAGGGTAGACTATATTTACCTACTCTCACCCCTAGTGAATAATGAATGAAAGAATGTAAGAATGAATGAAAATAATTGGAGTTAATGCTAATGAATGAAAGTTGGGTCTATTGTAAGGATAGTCTCATAAAGTATTCTTTTAAATGAATGGGGTTCCTAGATGAAAGGTTTTCTCATCTTTGAATCCAAGATCTTCCTAAATGAATGAATGAGGGTTAGGAAGGGTATTCCTTTGTTTGTTGAGATGAGAATACTTAGTAGCAATCCTTATCCCTAAATGACTGAATGTTGGGTTCGGATGAGTACTCCTTCGTGAGTTGAGATGAGAGTACTTAGTAGCAATCCTTATCCCTAAATGAATTAATGAAATGAATCTCCAAACTCCGTGGGGGAGTAATATCTAGCACTGAGAGGATATGAAGATGGGTGGATACTCCTTCGTTAGTTGAGATGTGAGTATTTAGTAGCAACCCTTAAGATGGGTGGTCCTTCGTGAGTTGAGATGAGAGTACCTAGAAGCAATCATTCTATCCCCTAACTATGTGCCCACATAGGACTAGCTAGAAGTCTCTACCACGTAAAGTTTAAAAGAATGATCCTACCTTAGGCAAGTAGGGATCCCTCATCCGGTAAGGGTATTACCGAGATTCCATGTCAAGCTCCATGGTCTATGTCGGTCAAGGCTCTTCCCCCACATTAATGCACTACAACATTTTAGGCCTACGACCACCCCGGTAAAGTGTAGCCTTAACTTCAAAGGCCACACTTTTTGACTTTAAGCAACACTTTTTAGGGGGTGGCCTAAAGAAGCGTAACCTTTGACATTAGACAACACTTTTGAAGTGTCGCCAAAGTAGCAACACTTAAAAAGCGTGGCCAAAGAGGTATAAAGGCCACGATTTGGAGTATTTCATTAGCAACACTTTTATCTGATTATACTACACTTAAAAGTATGACCTTTGCGTTGTTATTCGTTACACTTTAAAAGTGTAACCTTTTATATCTCACCTATAACAACACTTGTAAAGTGTAACTTTTCTTATGTACAAGATAAAATTTATAAACAATAAGCCACACTTTTGAAGTGTTGCAATGCAGTGTAGAATTTTTAAGTAGTCACAAATTTTCATTTTTAAGAATAATAATTTTAGTTTGCATATAATCAATAATCACAATTAAATATATAAATATAAATATATATATATATATATATATATATATATATATATATNATATAAAGCACAAAATTAGCTTATAAATAATTCGAAAGTATATATTTCAAATTAAATAAACTTCGAGAAACATAGCCCATACATATAGAAAGCAATTGCTTAAAGATCTTTACTAGCAATACATTCCACAAAACCAAATGTATTCAAACAACAATTATGATAATAGTACAAAAACTCTTTATCGTTGACTACAATAGATCAAGTTTACTTCTGTCCACTATTCATCAAATTCAATCAGCGGCATTTTCCTGCACATTCAAAATTAAATTATAAGTTAGCGAATCATGTATTTCATATGCTCACTATATTGTTCAATTCCCAACCCCTTCACAGTTAAATGATCCCCCAAACATGTACAAAAACTATAAAATCTGGGAGAAAACAATAGGGCACGTATTCCAAGACTGTCACAGTAGGCAAATATGAATGATAAAATAAATCTGGGAGAAAACAGTAGGCAATTACAGTTAAATGAACACAAACTTGTACAAAACATACCCAATATGAATGATAAAATCTGGAAAAAAAAAAGGTAAACATACAAATGCATAAAAAACATGTAATAAGTTCATCACAAACATGGGAATTTCTTCACTGCCGTATTCTAGTGGTGCAAATTGCAGCAAGATGTTGCTACCTTCTTGCTATGGCTTGCCAACCTAGTGGCATGTAATTCACCTTTTAGAAATTGTGTTTTATTGTCTTGAGACTAAGTGACTTTCAATACTAAATTAACGTTGATATACGCACGTTGATCAAATACTCATACAAGTATCTGAATGTTTTCTCATTAAGCATCATATTATGAGGACAACTATGCCAAATCACGATGTAGATAGCTGGAATTTGCACTAACAACCAGGCTGAAAGTCAGGCAGCTTTATGTGGACTGCACTGGTGTGTTCAACATGGATATAGGAAGGTGATATTGGAGGTCAATTCAGAGCTATTAACCAAATGGCTCAACAACAATGCCAAAACTTCATGGAAGATTCAACACACCATCAATGAACTCAGGAACACTGCTGGACAGCTGGAATTCTTTAGGTATACACAATCCTATTTTAACAAGAATTATTATATCACTACAACAGCTATGTCAAACCAGGAGCCCAGATCCTTCCCCCAACAAAAATCATTCCACAACCACACAAGGAAAAAAGGAAAACCAATAACGCAAGGCATGAAAGTAAATTAGAAAACAGAGATCATCGTTCTTCTAGAATGATGCAATATGCCTCCCAATCTTATCCTCTTTATGTAATATATAGGACAAGTAAATTGTCTCAAGAAAGAAGGCAATCAAAACCAAAAAACCTCAAAAAAGTAGGTGAAGAAAACACAATGGACAGCTTACAGAAAAACATCAATCAAGTCAATAGGTACAGAGATACACAAGCAACAAAATGACAACTACCTTGGATATCTATAACAATATGCAGACTATTAACAGAGAATGCTAAATACAAAATACCTTCTGAAGAACCGGATTATTATCTGACCCTGAAGAATGTGGAAGATTTGTGCCTCTTCCAACTTGTGCGCGCTACTGGCATCAACAGGTGAAGCAAGGTTAGATCCAACACACCCTGGTATATCTTGAAAATTCAATCCAGGGTTGTTTTGCAGCAATTGAGTGAATTAATGTCGCATTTCTTCTCTCAATTCATCCTTTAGAGAACTGATTTCATTGGCATGCTTTTGTTTTAGATTGTTAATTTCCTCATCTTTCTTCAAAGAACTTGTTGTCACTAATCTACCATAGCACCTAAGTCGACCATGCTGCTCCTTTCCAAACACTGCCCTAAATTCATCATCAGTTGTTTCCCCAGAATTTTGGCGATTCTGAAGTTCAGCCTGTTGAATAAAATTGCTATCCATAGTGAATTGTAAGTACTATTTCATTTCCAGCTAAAATGAGTTTATGATTCATTTAATTAACTTTAATTGACATTCCTTCCGAGCAAACTGTCGAGTGTCTCAAGCATTTTAAAACAAAATTGTCACCCACTCTCAACAAATCAACATTCCTATCATAGCGATCAAGAACAAAAAAAATCTAACAACTTTTCCTAGCAAACAATTCAGCGACATCGACAAAGAATTGATATCTCCTCGCACTTGCAGAAGAAGAAGACATAGATGATTCAATGGAGTCAAACTTTCCACAATATATAAATTTTAAGTCTGAATTAAATTTACTACTAATCCTCTTTAAAAAATTTACTATTTCAACTTGGGTATCAACCTGGATTTCCTTTCCAGTCTTGGTACGAGTTGTAATATGTTTTTTTAGGCTTTGATGGTTCTTCATTGTTGTCTTTGGCTGCACGCTACAGATTATATCAAAAGAAATTTAAAATAACATCAATATGTTCTAATTAAGTACAAAAAAAATGAAATTCATATTTTTAAAGAAATGTCGGCTAAGTATTACCAATGCCACGCGTACTCTTGCAAAATTAATAGGTCCCATTCGATGCCTCCACTTTTGTTTTTTCCTGTTTTGAGAATTCATCTCGCATATGGCCTATTATTAAATAAAAATAGATAATTGAATTGATAAATAAAAAAAAAGAATAGATATGATGCAAAATATGTCGATGAGTAGAAATGCATTATTTTAGCCTTACTCGAACAATTGGGTGCTTCCAATACTAGATCAGCAGGCAGAATTGATTATCTGGAATGCCATCAGGACGTTTTGCTAGCATATCTTCAAGGGTACTGTTTTTATCAAAAAAAATCTCTTTAATATTTTGCTTGTGTCGCCTCCAAGCATCACGAAGACCAGTCATCACCCACTTCTTTCCTTCTACTGGAAGTAGAAATTTGGACTATGCAAAATAAAAAATATTTAGCTTCAGTAAGTAAACACAAACAATAAAAATATGCAATCTCAAAAGTGATTGTTCTTACATTGATATATTCCCACATGCGCTTTTTAGTATCATTTGGCACCGCATGCCAACTAGTGTACATCAAGCTGATGAATCTAGGATTCCTTGCAATTGTTCCTATAAATTTGCTTAATTCTGACACTATCTTATTAGTTGGTCCCACTGCTTGTCCTTTATCAAATGTCACCTCCTTTCTTTCTTCCAAATTTCTTGCATGAATATCCTTAAATGCTATTTGTCCTCGAACTTTTTTTGGCTTCGATATTTCTAGATTGATGTAACAAACAGGAAATAAGAAATTTCTTTCATAACGAGTAATAAATCTTACAAGGTTTAAGACATACCTTTTGTAATACAATCAATGGCAATTTCCTCTTCTACATCACATTTATCTCCACCGAGTTCTTCTTGATCGACAAAATCATTCAATCCTTTGTTGTGTTCATTAATTATAGGAGCATGCATAAATTCGACATCAACTATTGTGTGGTTATCACGTTTTGTTTCATCATCTATGCGTATCCCTTGATTTTTCTGAAGTTGATCAAGACTATTAGTTGGTATGACCGACTTTCTCTTTACCTGATTGCAATTTGGTAGATCATGAATATCATGTTCATTGTGTATCCATTGGTTATCCAGAAACTGATCAATAGTGGTGGCTGGTCGGACCCACTTCCTCTTCACATGTTTGAAGTTAAGTAGATCCTCAATATCATGTTGTACCTCTCCATTACCTAGTGTTGTTCCAGTCACATGTACTGAAGCAGCAACACCTTCCTTGAAAACGTTTGGAACCTAGAGTAATTCGTAGGAAGTTTAATTCCTTTCTTTTGAATGGACTCTCCAGATTGAAATAACCTCTGTTTAGTTTGTCCTTTTCTTACAATCATATGTCAGGTACTAAGCTCTTCCCTTGAAGACGATTGAATTACTGATTTGTGCCCAAGCAATTTACTTTTTTCTTGTTGTGGAATGAAATCTTCAGAATTCTTTCTTTTATGTGGTATTGGTGCCTGATCTTTCTTAGCTCTATCATTGCATTTATTTGCAAGTTATTCTCTCTTAATCATGAATTTGTTGGCCAATTCAACACTTGATTGGTATTGCATATCAAAATCTAGATTATTCAATGGACTTTGAGCTTTGTTTGGATTCGAACCCTTTTTCTTTAGTATTGCTGATTGATTCATTCTTTCCCTGCAGTAATTTAACCTACAAAATAATAATTCATTAGATAATAAGAATAAAGTTTCCTTGGATTAAAGAGGTTCCTTATCAGTGGACAAGAATGGTGGCTTTGCTACTGTCATAAAAGCCTACTCTATACTATGATGTAGTGAACTGGAAACCACCTTAAATGGGTTGGATTAAGTGTAATACTGATGGAGCTAGCAAAGGAAATCCACGCCAAAGTTCTTATGGTTTCTGCATCAGAAACTACACTAGTTAGCTACTTTATGCATAAGCGCAAATTATATGAGTGACTACCAACATGTATGAAGAATCAATGGCCATCTGGAAGGCTTTACAATATTGTTTGAGCCAAGGATTCCAACAAGTGAGTGTGGAAATAGACTCTCTTACTTTGAAAAACATATTGGTAAGAAACTGGAAAACTCCTTGAGAATTAGTGGAAAGAATAGAAGACATTCAGGAGATTATGTCCCACATGGATGTTACAATCAAGCATATTTTTAGTAAAGTTAATCAGCTAGTAGATTACATTCTAATGTTGCAATAAACAAACTGGGAAAGCAATAATTCCAAAACTTTAATTAGCTACCAAGCATGCTTAGTTACATATTTGAAGCCACTGAGTTCCACAACAATATATACAGATCAGATATGAGCTACCTTGGGTATGAACAAGCTAATCTAAGTTATGAGATTCAACAAAAAGGGATACAAGCACCACGAAAACATAAGACCAAAGAAACCAGATTTGCAATATTAATGAGCTTCGAACTAAGAGACCATGAGAATGAAACGCGGGAGCAGGTCACCTCCTTTTCGTCTTCAACTAAGGAAAACCAGGGAATTGGAAATCAAACATCACCACAAGGTAGGAGGAAAAAAGAGTGAATTCCGAGATGATCGGATTCATAGTGAATTTCGAGTTTCGAGCTCATTGTTACCATTCTTGTTTCTAATATATACATAATAATAACTACAAAATTGTATGTCATTATTTCAAGGATGAAATATAGTCATTTTACTGTTAAGAGATCAGATATACCTTGATTTTGGTGTCTGCATAATATTAATTTCCTCTCAGCAAAACCTGAAATAGTTGAGAAGATTTCTTGGTTTAGAATTTTTTTTTGATTAAAATGTGCATATACAAAAGTATAAAACTACAAAAAAATAATATAATTGCATAATGAGTTTGCAAATTGCAATCCACATCCATATTAAAAACCAAATTAAGTAAAACACATAATCCATTCAAAGTTCACATTTGGAGCTTCTTTGCTGCCCTTTTTTGAAAAGTTCACAGACACATTGCTCTGAAAAATCACTTGATGAACTGGTGGACTATGAAGCACAATAATGAGGCTCAAAAGATCATGATTCAGTCCCTACCAATTTTTATTAGTTGGAATTAATGGAAAAATAGATGCGCAGCTAAATATTGAGGGCAACAGTCTAGTATAGTGAGGGTAAAGTTCTTAATTTTCAAAGATATCAAACACATTCTCACCACAGTCTTTCCATATCTCAACTGGCCAAACAGCTGGACAGAACTGATATTACTCATGGAGAAATGCAGGCAAGAAGTAAAAATTACAGCAGCCAAATGAGGTAGAACTGCCAGCAGCTATCCAAGGTCTTCATTGGTGCTCTCATGATGGATATAGGAGGATCAACTAAGAAGTACATTCTAAAGTTCTCACTTAATGGATCAACCAAGCTAGTAAACCTCCCTGGAATATGCAACATCTAGTACAAAAGCTCCAGCAACTCATTTGTGAGTTGGAATTTTTTCAGTGCAAACATATTTACAGGGACGCAAACTAAATAGATGACTACCTCTCCAAATGGAGTCACAGGCTAGACATTATTCATCAATACTACACAGACCAACAATACCCTCTACTAGACTAATATTCAGTGCATACATATTTACAGAACTCAAGTATGACAGAGCCAAAGCCAACAAATGTCATTCCTGCAAATAGTAAATTTGAGATCTTACAAGTTCAAACAACTAATAACATGGCCAATAAACTAGATGTCCTTTTAGATCACTTGTATTTTGCATGATCCTAAATCTTGTAATAGAAGAATCTAAATCCATTAAACAGGACTTTTTAATATATATAATTTCATATGGTTTCGTAAACTTATAAAGCCTTCAAATGTAAAAGCAATGCCTTTTTACAGTTTTCTTTTCCTGAGGGTGCACTAATGCAAATGCAGATGGTGTCTAGCCTTTTAAACATATCGGAATATGGTGTAAAATCCCAACTCCTAGGCAATTTTAAAAGTATGACATTCCAACTCATTAAAATCTGGTGTATGCTTCATTTTGCTCAACTTCAATAAGGTCACACGATTCTTCGCTTTTCACATAGTCTTTACACGTTGAACATAATCTAAGTGTCACCCAAAGATGTTAAAGAAGAGGTACTAATATGCCTCCCAAGAAAGCAGCGCGTAAAACGACAGATAAAGGAACACACCTATACCATATCAAAGGAAATGAAAATGAGTGCCTACACATTTGACAGTAAGAACAACAATGAATGTAAGAACAAGAAAATTCTCATAACCTGCAACAGTCCTACTGTACTATCAAATCCCTTCCTGTAAAGTTATGGCATCTAGATTGTAAATAAAAGTGACCACAATTCAATCATATTGATATAAGGTACCACGAACCAACAACAACATACCCATAGACTGTTTTCGATAGACCTTCGGTTCAACAAAAGAAAAAACACATCACTTATGAAAACATAAGCACTAAAGAACAGAGCAGGAGGATGCCAAGAACCAAACTTTTCACAAAATACATGATCATTAGAAAATAAGTAGGAAGAAAGAAGAGCAAACTAAACAACTGACTACGTCTCCAAATGGAGTCACAGTACATTTTTCATCAATACTACACATACCAACAATACCCTTTACTGCTAAGGGTAGCTATTTCTTAGAAAAATGGAGATGCCAAATGGAGATGACAAACTTCATATTTATCCAATTCTTTTTCCTCTTTTTACTTCATCTCTATTAAAGTTGTTTATACTCTATAATAGCAATATAAAAAAAAATGACACTAAAATACACATAGAAAATGACTTCAGAAACCACCATCTTAACAACAAATACGCACCCTGACAATCACGATGTCTCGGGTTCAAATTTCAGTGAAGACAAAAAAAACAGTAGGGGATTTCCTTTTATCTATCTAAGCTTAAACAAAGGCAACTACTAGACCATATGGAACACAAACACATAAAATGATTCACAACTAGGAAGTTCTTTCCTTGAGTGGTTATTTTATTTGTTCTTAATGCATAAAATAGATCTGAAACAGAAAAAGCAATTACACAGTAAAACCAAATAAAAGAAAAACTCAAAGAATGAAACTTTATTATAAAGAAACCAACTCACATTCACAAACAAAAATAAAAATAAAAAAGAAACACCAACCCATATGAGTAATTAATGTTGTGAACAACTACTAGTATACCAAACACATGAAAACTGAGGAAAGAACATAACTATTATAATTGAGAAGACTCAACAAGCTTTCTCTAAAACAATAATGATGGAACTGTTTTTGAATTGACTAGAATCAATTCTCTTTTTAATCAAAAAACAGCAACTGCTATCTTTACAACAACAAAGAATAATATAAGAAGAAGAAAAATACTTTGTTTTTTTTCTTTCCGTCTCAACTTTTCACTTCTATGTAGTAGTTCTATTTTTTTTTTGTTAGTGGATGGAGAAATTGAAAAATGAAAGTGTAGTGCAGTGATTTGAAGGGGAGTCTATCTGGGGCAACGGTTAAGTTGTCTTTCCCTAATCTATAGGTATTAGCGAATTTAAATCACTAAATAAACGAGTCAAACTTCTAATTTAGGAGATTCAAAATCGATTACATGAAGTGAAGAATCGAACTTCTAAACTATCATGTAATATATTTGTTAGCTACATGTTTGAACTCAAAGCATATCCACTGTAAGAGTTCAAAATTGATTACATGAACTCAAACTTTGAAACTATCATGGACGATTTCAGCCTTAATCAGCTTATAAGCCTAATAAAAAAGAAATTCTGAACTGAAGAATCATCCCATTTATACTTATTTAGTGATTGATACTCGGGGCAAATAATAAATTGATGAAGCTAAAATACGAGCTACACTCCCAAAAATCAACTAATGAAGCTAAAATACGAGCTAGACTCCCAAAAATCATATAAAAGATATAAGAATAGCAAAACCCTAAAGCTAAAATTTAGACTTTCAAAGATAGAATTTTTACCTGATAAACCCTAGTCCAACAAAATCATGTTCTTCAACAAGAACTATGATGGAAATCGTATTCTTTAGCAAAATTCTCTTTAACTCTTCAGCTCTTCCGCCATAAATCTGTCTGAAATCGAGTTTGGCAACGAGAAATCTGAGAGAAAAGTGTGACACAGAGAGACTTAGCTTCAGTTCATCTTTCCAACAACCCCAAAGTAATCAATTCCTTCTTATTCTCCTCTTCTAAACACAAAACAAAAATTCAATCAATAACAAGAAGATTATTTTTAGTACTTAGCTTGATGAAATCAGTATCGTAGAAGAGAATCGTGCTTACGCTTGATGAAATTGGAATCGGAAAAGAGAATCGGTAATCTAGCTCTTTGGTTCTTCAGACAAGGTCTTCAGCTCTCTTCAGCTTGATCAGTTCTTCAGTGAAAGAGAAGCGTGTTTTCCTCTTAATGTTTTATGATTTATTAATGTTTTTTTTTGGCCAATAAAAATGGGAGAGAGAGTCAAAAATATTGGAGGGAATATAATATTTTAGTGAAAATTTTAAGGCCACACTTGTAATATGTTGTTTTTACAATTATAAAAATAGGAAACTTTAAAAGTGTGGCAATATATGTAAAAAGTTGTTGCCAATTATATCATATTGTAACAACGCTTATATAGTGTAGCTTATACCATTAAAGTGTACACTTATCAAGTGTTGCCAATATTAACGAAGCTAAACGTTAAAAACTTTTGCTACGCTTTAAAAGTGTTCCCAAAAATACTTTAGGCAACACTTTACAACCGTAGTCCAGAATTAGTGTGGCTGTAGACCTAAAATGGTGTAGTGATGAATGAATGAACTAGGGTCTCTTAAGGGTGTACTACTTAGGATAGGTGGTGGAATGTGACATCATCTAGACATTGCACAAATAGACATTAAAGGGAGATCTTGGTGTGTCTTAGTAATGATAATGAATGATTGAGTCTCTTTGGGAAAACTAATGAAAGTGTTGGTCTTTGAGCATGCTAATGTGAAAGTGAGTTATAATGAATGGAATGTAAGTGCTTATGTTGAATTGAATGTATGTGATGATCTTATGTCATTAGTGAATGAAGTTGTCTAAATGCATTAAGTTGAATCAACGATTTATGTTGAGGTGTGAATGAAGCTTGTCTTGTGTAGCCTTAAGGATCACTTGGGTGTGGTATGGAGAGGTAGTATGGGCTGCTTCACCATATCTTACTTTGGTGAGTCTTGGGATGACATTTCATGAGTGTTCTAGTTTTATGAAGCGACTTGTTGGCTAATGTGCTTATATGTCTCATGTGACTAATTGGTGAAGGTTGAGGTATGTATTGTAAGTGCACTTTTTGTGACCTTAAGGTGGTGCCATAGTATGGGTAATCGTATGGTACGTTGCCCATATGTTGCACAAAGGTATTACTTAAGGGTTACTTAGTACGTGTGTTGTACTAACCCCTTTCTTCTATTTTACTACAAGTGCAGGTTGTGGTAACTGGGAGGAGATTGTGCTTTGGAGTTTCTTGGATTGCTTCACTCTTCCAACTCTTTGGTATGTCCTCAAGATTCGAGGACTATGTTTAGAAGTTTCTTAGTCATTGTAATAGACACTTAAATTTCATTTCATTTGTAAAGGGCCGTGTCCCTTAGTACATTTTAAGTTCTTGTGTAAGATTGGCTAAAGAGACTTAGTAGTTCCGCTTGCGTATTGATGTTTTCAAATGTTGATGACTCTTGAAGTCTTATGATTTTATTGAATAAAAGTTTTAAATTCTTATTGATTTTTATGATCTATGCGATGAATGAACACTAAGGTTGTATAAGACCTCCAAGAGGTTGAATACACATGTAATGGCTAGGGGGTGTTCACGGGTCATTACAAATTTTGTATCAGAGCATAAGGTTTTAAAGATTACTTTCAGGCTCAAAGTCTCGAAAGATACGTCTAGTAGAGTGTTGTTCAATGGTGTGAGTCGTGACACAACTATGAGCGAGAGGTTATAGGACGATGGAAGTTTCACTTTCATTCATTATTCTTGATGTCATGCCTTAGAGTTTGGTCTATAAGTTTCCTTTTCCTAATCCCCCTTGTGTTTATGGGATATGAATACGAGGGCTAACTGGAGGAGAGCGAAAGAGGAGGTAGATGATGGGGGAGTTCCTCCCCAAGGAGTGCAAGGTCGCCAAGCTCCTTTAGGTGGGCAAGAGAATGTGGTTCCGGCGGTTCCCCCGGATATGACTAATGGGGAGATTAGCGACACTTTTCTCTCCTTGTCCCATGCCATGAATACTCAAGAAAGTAGAGATGTGAGGCCTAGGGTGAATGCTATTGAGAGTACTGCAGCCTCAAGGTTAAGGGAATTCACAATGATGAATCCTCCTACCTTCTTTGGTTATATGATAGATAAGGACCCACAAAACTTTATAGATGAGGTGTTTAAGATTGTGGATGCAATGGGAGTGACTCCTACGTAGAAGGCGGAGTTGGCTTCCTACCAACTCAAGGATGTAGCTCAAGTGTGGTTTGAGCAATGGAGGGATAAGACGGCCTTTCTTGTTAGGTTTTTCTCCTTAGAGTTGAGGGAGTAAAAGTTTGTTGAGTTCATGAACCTACGTCAATGGAATATGAGTATGAAGGAATATTCTCTCAAGTATACCCAACTCTCTAAGTATGCTCCTACCTTGGTAGCAAATCCTAAGGCTAGAATGAATAAGTTTGTGATGGGGGTTTCCGGTTTGGTTGAAGAACAGTGTCGTACGGCCATGCTCCATCATGATATGGATATCTCTAGGTTTATGGTTTATGCTTAAGAACCTGAGGAGACGAAGCTTAGGAAGATGAATAGAGATATGAAGATTGCTAGGCCGGATGAACAAAACCAATCTAGGTCTAAGAAGAGGTTCTATAACCAAGATTTTTCAATGGTCAACAATGATAGAGTGTGTAACCCTAAACCTCAAAGAGGGAATGGAGGTGGTTCTACTTTTGAGAGGCCTAGGCGTGCTACTTGTGAAAAGCAACATTTGGGCAAGTGTCTTACCGGTACGGATGAAGTATTCAGATGTGGGAGTAAGGGTCATAAGATGAGAGATTTCCCTACACTTATGGTAAAACGGAAAGAGATCAATCAAATTGCTCATGATGGCCAGGATCTAAATGCTCCTAAAAGGAACCGTTTCTATATGCTTCAACCTAACAAGGATAAAGGAACAAATGAAGGTAAGTCAATTTTCTTTGTTGTTTTATGATAACCTTAGATGGGTTTACCCCAAGTGGGGGATGATGAGTGGAGTAGTAAGGTAGTTGATATCCTTATCTTTTCCTTCTATTCTAATTCAAGCTTGAAACAAAGAGTTCTTAGTAGCATGTTGCATGTTGGAGTCTAATGTGAATTGAGTTTCCATGTTCTCCTTATGATGTGCATATTTTAGTTGAATTCTTGTTTAAATAAATAAATGAGTTTGCATGATTATATCACCCATGATTTATATGCATTTAAGAAGAATTGTTTAAATTGCTCCATGAGATGCCTAATTTAGCATGCCTTGATGTGATCTTGATGTTGCATGATTATGCTCATGAGAAAAATTTTAAGGTGAGCCTCTAAATGTTGTAATGAGCCTGATATGGTATGGAGAAGGGAGTTCGTCCAAATAATTGAGAAATGGTAACGTTTTGTGCATATTGAGTGGTAGATGTTATTCCTACTTCCTTGAATTGCATGAAAGTCTTGTTGTAATGCTTTTTATGTGGAGTTGATGCTTCCTCCTTGATGTGTACAATAGTAATTATATTACATGCTTGTTGTGGGCTGCTAGTTCTAGAGTCTTTACTCAATAATGTTTGAAGTTTCATTCGAGGGCGAATGTTCCCAAGTGGGGGATATTGTAACACCCCTCAAAATGAAGTAGGATAAAGTAGAGCCTCACATGCATTTTATGCATTAATAACTTGTTAAAATAATGAAAAATAGCCTTCTTAGTCAGTTTTAAAGAGTTTGGAACTCAAATGTCAAGGGACGACCAAGACCTTCGAAAACTAGCCATTCACGTGTTGTTGTGTTCTAGTATGTTGTTTCTGTTTTTATGTGTTGTTTGGAGTCTAAAATCAGTGTAGGTGACCCTAGTGGCTTCGTAAATTTTTATAGGGTCAAAATGTTCGAGTACGCCTCCCCGGGACCAACCTAAGGGTCCCCGAATGCTCATGGAGGGAGCATGTCGTCGTCGCGGACTAGGTCCACCAAGGACCAAACATTTGGTCGGCATCGCGGACATGTCGCAGACTCTTCTGTCTCGAAATTTAATTTCCAGAAACTTGTGGGAACACCTCCGCGTCGCAAAATTGTTTCCAGACGAAATCTGCGAAAATAAAACCCAAGTTTGACTTGTTTAAAAGGTCCAACTAAGTGAGGGGTATTTTGGGTACTTTGGGAAATTATTATATATAGTTATTCTACCTATTTTAGTATATTTTAAGTGGTTAAAACCCCAAAACCTAGAATTAGACCTCATTATCTAAATTGAACCTTTCCTCTCAAATAAATTCTCTCTCTAGAACTCCATGGAAGACATTGATGAAGCTTCAAGCTAGGGGATGGGTTCCTACTGATTTCTCTTTTAAATTCCTAGTAAATTAATCATAAAGGTATAGGGATTTTATCTTTGATTCTCCTTTCAATCAAAGAGCCAAATCAAACTGATTTCAATGTTTTTCAAAAACACTAAAAACCCCAATTTCAATTCTAAACTTGGGTTCTTGCATGAAAGTATTTCAAATGATCATTTATGTTAATATTGATGTTTTTATGATGAAAACCTTCATGAACCATTGCAAATATTGAAATCTTAATTTTGGGTTTAAAGTGGTCTATTGATTTTGATCTAATAATGTGATACTAATGTGTAGATTGTTATGGGATATTGATTTGAGTATTTTTCTATATTGAATTATGAGGAATTTATGGTCAATTGTGTTATATTTGATGTTGGCCTTGAATGGGTAATTATGACCTAAAGCTTATGAATATATTATTGATTCTAGTATGTTTTATATATATATATATATATATATATANATATATATATATATATATATATATATATATATATATATATATATATACATATGTAGTAGATGTTAGAATTGTGAGTTTGATCCTTATGAAAGTGGGGAGGCGTTTACTTTATAAGCATGTTGTGATCATGGCCTTGTAGGCAAAGTTGGATGATTGTTGCTTTGAGTAATTTTGATTAGGTGAAGGTCATGTGATATGTTGTGAATTTGTGTATGGTCTAAGAGCATGAAAAGTGACGTTGTGTAAGAGACTTTATGTGTTATGTTTAGTTGTTTTCTTCTTTGAATGACTTATAATGAAGGTGAGGTTAGGGTAGACTATGTTTACCTCCTCTCACACCTAGTGAAGATGAATAAAAGAATGTTAGTGTGAATGAAAAGAATGGGAGTTAAAGCTATTGAATTAAACTTGGGTCTATTGTAAGGATAGTCTCATAAAGTACTCCTTTAAATGAATGGGGTTCCTAGATGTAAGGTTTTCTCATCTTTGTATCTAAGAGCTTCCTAAATGAAAGAATGAGGGTTAGGATGGGTATTCCTTCGTGAGTTGAGATGAGAATACTTAATAGCAATCCTTATCCCTAAATGAATGAATGTTAGGTTAGGATGAGTACTCCTTCGTGAGTTGAGATGAGAGTACTTAGTAGCAATCCTTATCCCATAATGAATGAATTTCCAAACTCCGTGGGGGTGTAATGTCTAACACCGAGAGGATATGAAGATGGGTGGATACTCCATCGTTAGTTCAGATGTGAGTATTTAGTAGCAACCCTTATGATGGGTGCTCCTTCTTGAGTTGAGATGAGAGTACCTAAAAATAATCTTTCTATTCTTTAACTATGTGCCCACATAGGACTAGCTAGTGGTCTCTACCACGTAAAGGCTAAAAGAATGACCCTACCTTAGGCAAGTAGGGATCCCTCATCCGGTAAGGGTATTACTAGGATTCCATGTCAAGCTCCATGGTCCATGTCGGTTAAGGCTCTTCCCCCACATTAATGAATGAACGAACTAGGGTCTCTTAAGGCTGTACTACTTCGGATAGGTGGTGGAATGGGACATCATCTAGACATTGCACAAGTAGACATTTAAGGGAGATCTTGGTGTGTCTTAGTAATGATAATGAATGAATGAGTCTCTTTGGGCTAACTAATGAAAGTGTTGGCCTTTGAGCATTCTAATGTGAAAGTGAGTCATAATGAATGGAATGTAAGTGCTTATGTTGAATTGAATGTATGTGATGATCTTATGTCATTAGTGAATGAAGTTGTCTAAATGCATTAAGTTGAATCAACGATTTATGTTGAGATGTGAATGGAGCTTCTCTTGTGTAGCCTTAAGCATCACTTGGGTGTGGTATGGCGCGGTAGTATCGGCTGCTTCACAATATCTTACTTAGGTTAGTCTTGTGATTACATTTCATGAGTGTTCTAGTTTTATGAAGCTACTTGTTGGCTTATGTTCTTATATGTCTCATGTGACTAATTTGTGAAGGTTGAGGTATGCATGGTAAGTGCACTTTGTGTGACGTTAAGGTGCTGTCTTAGAATGGGTGATGGTATGGGACGTTGCCCATACATTGCACAAAGGTGTTGCTTAAGGGTTACTTAAGGTGGAGGTCCAAGGCAAGAAGGTAAAGGTAAATGGTTTATGTATGTTTATGAGGTATTGTGAAACATATGACTTTGTAGTGTTGCTTATAACTTGTAAGGTGCCTATTATGTTGATGCTCATGAGATTTAATCAAAATGGCTTGAATGCATAACTTTCGAACAAATGTCCTTTTTAAGATGTTTTGCATATCCTCATTCTTAGTACGTGTGTTGTACTAACCCCTTTCTTCTATTTTACTACAAGTGTAGGTTGTGGTAACTAGGATGAGATTGTGCTTTCAAGTTGCTTGGATTGCTTCACTCTTCCAAATCTTTGGTATGTCCTCAAGATTCGAGGACTATGTTTAGAAGTTTCTTAGTCATTGTAATAGACACTTAAGTTTCATTTCATTTGTAAAGGGTCATGTCCGTTAGTACGTTTTATGTTCTTGTCTAAGATTGGCTAAAGAGACTTAGTAGTTCCGCTTGCGTACAGATGTTTTCAAATGTTGATGACTCTTGAAGTCTTATGGTTTTATTGAATAAAACTTTTAAATTCTTAGTGATTTTTACGATCTATGCGATGAATGAATGCTAAGTCTTGTATAAGACCTCCGAGTGGTCGAATACATATGTAACCGCTAGGGGGTCCTCTCGGGTCGTTACAAACTTGGTATCAGAGCGTAAGGCTTTAAAAATTACTATAACGCTCAATGTCTCGAAAGCCACGTCTAGTAGAGTCTTGTTCATTGGTGTGAGTCGCGACACATCTATGAGCGAGAGCCTATAGGACGATAGAAGTTTCACTTTCTTTTATTATTCTTGATATCGTGCTTTAGAGTTTTGTCTGTAAGTGTCCTTTTCCTAATCCCTCTTGGGTTTAGAGGATATAAATAAGAGGGCTAATCGGAGCAGAGCGGAAGAGGAGGTAGATGATGAGGGAGTTCCACCCCAAGGAGTGCAAGGTGGCCAAGCTCATTTATGTGGGCAAGAGAATGTGGTTCCGGTGGTTCCTCTGGATATGACTAATGGGGAGATTAGAGAGGCTTTACTCTCCCTGGCCCTTGCAATGACTACTCAACAAGATAGAGATGTGAGGCCTAGGGTTAATACTATTGAGAGTACCATGACCTCAAGGTTAAGGGATTTCACAAGGATGGATCCTCCTACCTTCTTTGGTTCTAAGGTAGATGAGGACCCACAAAACTTTCTAGATGAGGTGTTTAAGATTGTGGATGCAATGGGAGTGACTCCTACGGAGATGGCGGAGTTGGCTTCCTACCAACTCAAGGATGTAGCTCAAGTGTGGTTTGAGCAATGGAGTGATGAGAGATCCATAGGGGTTGACCCAATAGATTAGGGAGTGTTTAAGATGACTTTTCTTGATAGGTTTTTACCCTTGGAGTTGAGGGAGAAAAAGTTGGTTGAGTTCATGAACCTACGTCAAGGGAATATGAGTGTGAAGGAATACTCTCTCAAGTTTACCCAACTCTCTAAGTATGCTCCTACCTTGGTAGCATATTCTAGGGCAAGAATGAATAAGTTTTTGTTGGGGGTTTCCGATTTGGTTGAAGAACAGTGTCGTACAGCCATGCTCCATCCTGATATGGATATGTCTAGGCTTATGGTTTATGCTCAACAACTTGAGGAGACAAAGCTTAGGAAGATGAATAGAGATATGAAGAGTGCTAGGCCGGATGAACAAAACCAATCTAGGTCTAAGAAGAGGTTCTATAACCAAGATTCTTCTATGGTCAACAATGATAGGGTGTCTAACCCTAAACCTTAAAGAGGGAATGGAGGTGGTTCTACTTTTGAGAGGCCTAGGTGTGCTACTTGTGGAAAGCAACATTTGGGCAAGTGTCTTGCCGGTACGAATGGATGCCTTGGATGTTGGAGTAAGGGTCATAAGATGAGATATTTCCCTACACTTAAGGTAAAAGGGAATGAGATCAATCAAAATTGCTCATGATGGCCCAGATCCAAATGCTCTTATGAGGACTGTTTCTATATGCTTCAACCTAACAAGGATAAGGGAACAAATGAAGGTAAGTCAATTTTCTTTGTTGTTTAATGATAACCTTCGGTGGGTTTACCCCAAGTGGGGGATGATGAGTGGAGTAGTAAGGTTGTTGATATCGTTATCTTTTCCTTCTATTCTAATTCAAGCTTGAAACAAAGAGTTCTTAGTAGCATGTTGGAGTCTAATGTGAATTGAGTTTCCATGTTCTCCTTATGATGTGCATATTTTAGTTGAATTCTTGTTTAAATAAATAAATGAGTTTTCATGATTATTTCCCTCATGATTTATATGCATTTATGAAAATATTGTTTAAATTGCTCCATGAGATGCCTAGTTGAGCATGCCTTGATGTGATCTTGATGTTGCATGATTATGTTCTTGAGAAAAATTGTAAGGTGAGCCTATAAATGTTGTAATGAGCATGATATGCTATGGAGAAATGAGTTCCTCCAAAGAAATGAGGAATGGTAAAGTTTTGTGGTTATTGAGTGGTAGATGTTATTCCTACTTCTTTAAATTGCATGAAAGTCTTGTTGTAATATTTTTACCTGGAGTTGATGTTTCCTCCTTGAAGTGTGCAGTAGTAATGATATTACATGACTGTTATGGGCTGCTAGTCCTAGAGTCTTTACTCAATAATGTTTGAAGTGTCATTCGAGGGCGAATGTTACCAAGTGGGGGATATTGTAACACCCCGCAAAATGAAGTAGGATAAAGTAGAACCTCACATGGGTTTTATGCATTAATAACTTGTTAAAATAATGAAGAATACCCTTCTTAGTCAGTTTCAAAGAGTTTGGAAGTCAAACGTCAAGGGACGACCAAGACGTTCGGAAACTAGCCTTTTACATGTTGGTGTGTTCTAGTATGTTGTTTCTGATTTTATGTGTTGTTTGGAGTCTAAAATAGTGGAGGTGACCCTAGTGTCTTAATAAATATTTGTATTGTCAAAACGTTCGAGTACGACACCCCGGGACCAACCTAAGGGTCCCCGAGGAGGACCCCAACCTTGGCCAAGCAAGCTGCCAAGGCAACTTTCAAAATTGCTCATGGAGGGAGCATGTTCGCGTCGCGGAGTAGCTCCACCAAGGACCAAATGTTTGGTCCGCATCGCGGACTCTTCTGTCTCAAAATTTAATTTCCAGAAACTTGTTAGAACACCTCTGCATCGCAGACTTGTTTTCCGATGAAATCTGCGAAAATAAAACTCAAGTTTGACTTGTTTAAAAGGTCCAACTAAGTGAGGGGTAGTTTGGGTACTTTGTGGAATTAATATAAATGGTTATTCTACCTATTTTAATTTATTTCAAGTGGTTAAAACCCCAAAACCTAGAGTTAGACCTCATTATCTAAATTAAGCCTTCCCTCTCAAATAAATTCTCTCTCTAGAACTCCATGGAAGACATTGATGAAGCTTCAAGGTAGGGGATGGGTTCCTACTGAATTCTCCTTCAAATTCCTAGGAAATTAATCATAAAGGTATGGGGATTTTATCTTTGATTCTCCTTTCAATCAAAGAGCCAAATCAAAGTGATTTCGATGTTTTTCAAAAATACTAAAAACCTCAATTTCAATTCTAAGCTTGTGTTCTTGCATGAAAGTATTTCAAATGATGATTTATGTTAATATTGATGGTTTTAAGATAAAAAAATCCATGAACCCTTCAATATCTTGAAATCCTAATTTTGGGTTTAAAGTGGGTCTATTGAATTTGAGCTAATAATGTGATATTAATGTGTAGATTGTTATGGGCTATTCATTTTTGTATTTTTCTATATTGAATTATGAGGAATTGATGGTCAATTGTGTTATATTGGATGTTGGTCTTGAATGGGCAATTGTGACCTAAGGCTTATGATGATGATGAAGTTGTGAATAGATTATTGATTCTAGTATTATATATATGTATATATATATATATATATATATATATATATATGTAATAGATGTTACAATTGTGAGGCTTGATCCTTTTGAAAGTGAGGAGGTGTTTACTTTATAAGCTTGTTGTGATCATGGCCTTGTAGGCAAAGTTGGATGATTGTTCCTTTGAGTAATGTTGATTATGTGAAGGTAATGTGATATGATGTGAATTTGTGTATTGTCTAAGAGCATGAAAGGTGACCTTGTGTAAGAGACTTTATGTGTTACGCTTGGTTGTTTTCTTCTTTGAATGACTTATAATGAAGGTGAGGTTAGGGTAGACTATGTTTACCTACTCTCACACCTAGTGAAGAATGAATGAAAGAATGTAAGAATGAATTAAAAGAATGGGATTTATTTCTAATGAATGAAAGTTGGGTCTATTGTAAGGATATTCTCAGAAAGTACTCACTTAAATGAATGGGGTTCCTAGATGAAAGGTTTTCTCATCTTTGAATCCAAGAGCTTCCTAAAAGAATGAATGAGGGTTAGGATGGGTATTCCTTCCTAAGTTGAGATGAGAATACTTATTAGAAATCCTTATACCTAAATGAATGAATGTTGGGTTAGGATGAGTACTCCTTCGTGAGTTGAGATTAGAGTACTTAATAGCAATCCTTATCCCTAAATAAATGAATGTTCAAACTCTGTGGCGGAGTAATGTCTAGCACCGAGAGGATATGAAGATGGGTGGACACTCCTTCGTTAGTTAAGATGTGAGTATTCACTAACAACCCTTACGATGGGTGCTCCTTCGTGAGTTGAGATGAGAGTACCTAGAAGCAATCTTTCTATCCCTTAACTATGTGCCCACATAGTACTAGCTAGTGGTCTCTACCACGTAAAGGCTAAAAGAATGACCCTACATTAGGCAAGTAGGGATCCCTCATCCGGTAAGGGTATTACCGGGATTCCATGTCAAGCTCCATGGTCCATGTCGGTTAAGGCTCTTCCCCCACATTAATGAATGAATGAACTAGGGTCTCTTAAGGGTGTACTACTTAGGATGGGTGGTGGAATGGGACATTATCTAGACATTGCACAAGTAGACATTTAAGGGAGATCTTGGTGTGTCTTAGTAATGATAATGAATGAATTAGTCTCTTTGGGCTAACTAATGAAAGTGTTGGTCTTTGAGCATGCTAAAGTGAAAGTGAGTCATAATGAATGGAATGTAAGTGCTTATGTTGAATTGAGTGTATGTGATGATCTTATGTCATTAGTGAATGAAATTGTCTAAATGCATTAAGTTGAATCAACGATTTATGTTGAGATGTGAATGGAGCTTGTCTTTTGTAGCCTGAAGGATCACTTGGGTGTGGTATGGTGCGGTAGTATCGGCTGCTTCACAATATCTTACTTAGGTGAGTCTTGTGATTACATTTGGTGAGTGTTCTAGTTTTATGAAGTGACTTGTTGGCTTATGTTCTTATATGTCTCATGTGACTAATTTGTGAAGGTTGAGGTATGCATGGTAAGTGCACTTTGTGTGACCTTAAGGTGCTGCCTTAGAATGGGTGATGGTATGGGACGTTGCCCATACATTGCACAAAAGTGTTGCTTAAGGGTTACTTAAGGTGGAGGTCCAAGGCAAGAAGGTAAAGGTAAATGCTTTATGTATGTTTATGAGGTATTGTGAAGCATATGGCTTTGTATTGTTGGTTATGACTTGTAAGGTGCCTATTATGTTGATGTTCATGAGAAATTATCAGAATGGCATGAAAGCATAACTTCCGAACAAATGTCCTTTTTAAGATGTTTTGCATATCCTCATACTTAGTACGTGTGTTGTACTAACCCCTTTCTTCTATTTTACTACAAGTGTAGGTTGTGGTAACTAGAAGGAGATTGTGCTTTGGAGTTGCTTGGATTGCTTCACTCTTCCAAGTCTTTGGTATGTCCTCAAGATTCGAGGACTATGTTTAGAAGTTTCTTAGTCATTGTAATAGACACTTAAGTTTCATTTTATTTGTAAAGGGCCGTGTCCGTTAGTACGTTTTAAGTTCTTGTCTTAGATTGGCTAAAGAGACTTAGTAGTTCCTCTTGTGTATTGATGATTTCAAATGTTGATGACTCTTGAAGTCTTATGGTTTTATTGAATAAAAGTTTTAAATTCTTAGTATTTTTTCTTGATCTATGCGATGAATGAACGCTAAGGCTTGTAGAAGACCTCCGAGAGGTCTAATACGCATGTAACGGCTAGGGGGTGCTCTCAGGTCATTACATTCTAATCCAAACTTGGACACGTTATGTCCCTATACAATATCTTGTCACACCAAGAAGTGACATTTCTCCCAGTTTAGCACAATCAAGTACTCTATCATGATTCGAGAGACATACCTCAAAAGACTTCCCAAAGGCTGAGAAATCATCCATGAACAACATTACAAAGTCCTCCACCATATCATGAAAAACGGCCATCATGCACCTTTGAAAAGTCGTCTGCGCATTGCAAAGTCTAAATTCCATCCGTTTGAAAGCATATGTACCATAATGATAAGTGAACGTGGTCTTTTCCTGATCCTCGGGCACAATCAAAATTTGATTATATCCGAAATACCCATCTAAGAATGAATAATACTCCTACCCTGGTAGTTGTTCAAGCATCTGATCAATGCAGGGGAAATGATAGTGATCTTTGCGCATTGCCTCATTTAGCTTCCGGTAATACATGCAAATTATCCGTCCAGTTACTGTTCTAGTGGAAATAAATTCATTTTTCTCGTTCTTCACCACTGTCATACAAAGTCCACCGGAAAGATTAACAAACCCACTTGACCTAACACATCCTCTACTACCCCCTCTGGCCTAGCTATAGACCTATCAGTGATTTGGAGAATGACAGTGGTTGGTTATGGACTGACGAACCCAAGTTTCTTAAATAATGATGCATACATTAGATTAATGCTCCAACCCAAATTACATTACCCTCGGGCATGAACAATTTTCCCAATTATAGTTTGCACCGTGATACTACCCAAATATTTTAACTTTTTGGGTAATCTATTCTAAATTATATAGATGTACCCCTTAGTAAGTGCTACAGTTTCATACTCTGTGAGCCTCCTCCTGTTAGCCACTGTCTCCTTCACTTACTTAGCATACTTTAGAATTCCCTCTAAAATGTCAACCAAAGGTAGGTTAATGTGAACCTATTTAAGAAGAGAGAGAAAATTACCAAAGCATTCGTCCTCATTTTGCTTTCTGAGATTTTGTGGAAACATACGGGGTGATTTCAATTAATGAACAAACTTCTGAACATTGGACTTCTTTACCACCTCTTCTACTTTCTTTTCTTTATTGACTACCTCAGTATCTCTCTTCTTTTGGAGCTAGTTCCTCTAGTTGTGACCAACTTTTAGTACTCACTTCTTTCAGTTGCTTAGGGTTGGGTTCCGTGTCATCGGCCAAACCTCGTTCAGGATACAAGTTCAGTTAATTAACTACTTGCACAACTTGTTCTTCTAAACTCATTTGGGACGTTTGGATGTTTCTTATATTCCCATCCTTCTTATCTATCCTAGCATTTATCTTCGTAACGATTTCTACCATCAACTTTTAGAGTAACTCTGCATTAGTTATCCCCCCTCTCGGTGCACTCACATTTCCGCACATGCTAGGATTTTGGTATTGCTACCTCGTTCCTTGTGATCAATATTGGTTAGACCCTTTCACTTTGTTTTTATTTTGTTTTGATTCCCACCCCATGAGAAGATATGATGGTTTCTCCAACTAGAGTTCTAGGTATGAACATAATTTTTCTGACCTTCACCTCTTTGCACACTGCCCACATAGTTTACGGAATCCAAATTTGCCTCACAAAGTTCAGTTTCAAGTGCTCCACTACCACAGATTCCACACCAATTTGCTGCATGTTGTACAACAATTACTAGTGCTTGGTTTAGTGCATTTTGTTTGAACTGTATTGTTATGTTGTGATTCATTGCATCTTGTTTTGCATTTATTGTGGTAGCTTGATCCACATCTAAAATTACTGCCGCTCTATGTGTTGTGGTTCTAGGCATTTCTCCTTCATAAATGAGGTTTCCTTCTTAGTGCCTATCTAAGATATCAAATAGTTCCTCATTGGTTTTTGCTAATGCTTGTCAACCTGCTGCACTATTAAGAAGTACACGTGCAATATAATCCAGACCCTCATAGAACGTGTGAGCATGTACCTTATTAGCTTGGTACTGATGCAAGCAAGCATTCAACATTTGTTTGAAATGAGCCCATGCTTGGTACATATCCTCCCCATGGAATTTGGTGCCTCTGAATCTAACCATTGCTTGGCAGCTCTTAATAATGAGTGCAGAAACAACTTCAACCATACATAATCCGGTGCAACGCCATTCGGGATGTATGTGTCACTTATCTCCAAAAAGATTCAACTATGGATTTGGCGATCCTCGTGAGGGAGACTGATTAATTGTCCAATCGAGTTGATGAGTTGCACCATGTTCTGATTTAGTTCAAATCTGCCACTCGGTGGTGGTTTCCTTATACTAGACGCCACATTGGCTGTAAGTGGGACTGCCATGTCATAGACTAGTCTAGTCGATATGATGGGGGGTACTTCCTGTTCTTGGTTATTCATGTTTTCAACTAGGTCACCCTCAACATTTACCGAGATTCCTAACCCTAATTCGTGTTGATGTCTTTGGTTTGCAATTTTTCTACGTAGGCGTAAAGCTCTTATAGGTTGGTATTCTGGTTCGACAAGTTCTCCTTTCCGAGCAAGACTTGAGAATCAAGTGCCTGCAATACACAACAACTAAGATTAAGTTATTAGCAGTTGAACAATTTAATTGTAGACTTAAGAAACTAAAATATAAATCAATTTCGAAGTCCCTCGCTGTGGCACCAAAAACTTATTGCTTCCAAAAATACATGCAAGTGTATGTGGTCGCACAAGTAATATAGTTTCTTTAGAAACAAGTTTTCATTCCCAAGGGACTTATGATGAACTTATACTTAGTAACTTAATTCCCAATTTGACAAAAGTAACCTTTTAAATTACTACTAAGATTTATGCAATAACTAAAAGTGACTAATGTGAACGACTTCAAATTTCATGTTTCAAGCAAGTAAAAGAGAATTCCAGGGCAGCAATATGCATTGGACTACATGTATCGTATCTCAAGGAATGAACTATTTTTGGTTATCAAGTTAGTGATTTAGATGGATATTTATATGGGTAGGGTGTCTCGACCTCTAGTCACCTACTCCAATTAGCTATCTAACTACATCATTTAGTGGGGATAGGCAGTCCTTATTGGCAAGCATTTATATTTCATCTTGTTTCTTAACCAAGCTAGGTGTTCGTCCGGGCGTCACTCCTAAATACAAATCCACTTAATGGAAGATAAGGCTTTTTTATATTCTTTGGTCTATCTACCTTATCCTCTCTCAATATTTAGAATAGCTAACAAATTTATTTCTATTGTGATGAAGCATGGAATACTAAAATAAGAATATAAAAGTAACTTAAAATGATAACCAACAATTAATTCAAAAACCCATCAATATTCAACAATCTATTCGTAGCTACATCTCCAGAACAAGGGCACTTAGCCACTCATAATATTCGAAAAGCGCAAAATATAATTATTCATACAATTTCAAAAATTAAGAAGAGTTAGAAAATCAAACCTATTAGAAAAGTTTAATCTTGCTCTTGCATACCAAAATAAAGTCGAACCTCCACAAAATATCCCTAGGGCTGTAGTTATAGAATTTAGGAAAACTAGAGTCCAAATCTAATCCAACAAGGAATACTTTTTAATACAATTTTTGTTAAGTATGTCAGAAAAGAGCTGGGGTACCGCACCAACCATTGCTTCTGGAAACTTGCTCTGTAGTTCTCATTGTTGCGCACCACACCAGGTAATGCGCCTGGCAAATGCTTCAGTCATTTGGCCTTTGGTGCCTCGCGCTAGGCAGTGCACTTGGGTAGGTCGCCTGTAGTTCATACCTTGGCACCTCGTGTCCAGGCAGTACGTCACTCCTTGGTGCTTTCGTCCTTAGTTTGTTTTTGCGCTTTTTTTGCTTCTGTTTTCTTCAAACCAACTCCATTTCCCTTGAAATTTCCCGAAACACTTAATCATATATTTTAGTGCTCAATCATCGCAAGATAAGAAAAAAAATCTAATATACTCCAGATTATTCTTAAATACAATCTATACATGGGAAAATATTGACAACTTTGCCATATAAATATGCCTAAGATCACCTAGTAATTCACAGTTGTAATTTTGGGCTTTGTTCGATGAGTAGGGATGGGATTTGATTCAGGCTTGGAGTGTTTCATTGATTACTTTGTGGTCAACGTAGTTCAACAACGGCTTTATGGTGATGTATTAACACATAATTATTCCACGACAGCTCATTTGGTTGTAGATTCAAGTTCTGGTCCTACTGTTTTACTTTGGTTAGAGATTCAAGGTCTGGCATATGATTTTCAGCCACAATCTATTATTTAGGCTCATTATCCTCTTTAGAGTTGATATTTATCTGCTTGGCTCATTTGGTTCAAGATTCCAGCTCTAGTCATGCTCCTTCACTTTGGTCACAGATTCTAGGTCTGGCATATGATCTCTAGCCACAGTGTGTGATTTAGGCTCATTATCCTCTCTGGAGTTGATATTTGTTAGATTGGTTCAATTGGTTATTTTGGGAGTCCTAACTACTAGTTCGTGAAAAATATGTATGAGAGCTTCAAATTTTGCGGTTTATCTTATATATAACTATTGTCTAGTAGTCTTGTGAATCTCTACAAAGACATCCATATTCTATCTTGTCCAAACTCTAAGGAATCATTAGAAATATCCTATATTTTATGTCACTGTCGTGCAGTGTGTTTATTAGTGTTTCCTGTAAGCTCACTTATTTTACTCTTTCATAGGATGGCTCACATGCGTGATTCTACGGCTGGTGGTAATGTACATGAGCCCTTTGGTTGATCCTAAATTAGGGGTAGAGAACAACCGTGGTGACATGCCAGCGCTATAGCACTAGCTCGAGATCAATAAAGGACAGAGGGCAAGCGATGGAGCCTTAAATAGCTCATGTTCCTTCTGGGTAAGTGGGGCCGGGACATACCCAGAAACCACCCGAGCCAAATGTGTCTCTAAAACTTTAGGCGACTATCACCACTTATTGGCACTTTTCAGTGCACAAAACTTGACCCAACTCTAATTGCACTAACATTATACGACTAGTATGCATCAACAGCTCCCGAGGTTGAGGTCCCACTAGAACCTGGGGATTCCCATCAAGTTACTGCGGAAAGAACTATGTTGCTAGAAAAGTAAAAAAAGTGCAGGGTGTGTTTAATATGTAACCTCTGAGGTATTTTAGGGCGATTAGAGAGGATTCCCATGAGTTTCTAACTACTTGTCGTGAGTGGATATAGATTTTAGCGTTATTGGAGTAGAGAGGAGTCGACTTCACCACAGATTGACTTGATTTGCCAGGTAAGTGGTGGTGGCGTACTTTTATTGAATGTAGACTAGCTAAGTTGCCTTCGGTTTCATGGGCTGCATTTTAGAGGAATCTATATCAAGATTCATACCACAAAGTTCACATAGTCAGAGCAGGGCTCCATGACTGTGTCAAAGTATAAGGTGAGGTTTCATGTGCACTGCCGAAATTCTATGTTGCTAGTCCATATCTAGTAGGAAAGATTTCATATTTTTGTTAATAGGTTGAGACTTCAATTGCGGATTGAGATCAAGTATATAGTTTTAGTGGGTCTGTCTTTCATAGATATTGTTGTTATGTCGCACTATGGATGATCTCCGTCACGAGGCCCATGGGGTCAGCAATAAGAGTAATCGACATCAGGGCAACTACAAGATCCTTTTCTAAGGGCATAGACTCATATGATATATGATTTAGAACGTATCAAGGAAACTTCATCCAATTTTAAGTGTCAACGATCGGTAGTCAGTATAATAACCCAACTAAATGAGTGATATATCGTGAGTTTATGATATTTTAAATACATTTCACTTAAGAGTTGTGCGTGTCTAGGGCCATTTGTGTTGGTTTTTATGTATTTTTCTCATATTTGCAGGAAATATGTTATGACGTGGAAACTGAGAGACGTAGCTGAACGATGTGCAGAAAAAGGCATCTACGGAGGTGATCCACGGATCGTAGGTCCATTAATGCTCCGTAGAATGGTGTCATAGATACGTAGGCAAGGCTTGAAGGAAAATTAGGGAATTCTTGGCCAAGTGTTGAACCACGGTTGCAATTGACGGACCATAGATTGATCTACGGACCGTACTGTTGATCCGTCAAATGATTCAGAGAGGGGTTCTTGTACATACTATCTAATTCAATTGGTGCGAGGGGTGAAAATAAAGTCATACATCGATGTGACGTCTAATATGAGGTGATGGTAAGGGTTGATAAATTATACACACATAGCCGGACCAAGGTGCGGGGTTAAATTCTCTAGATGTCGGACCAAGGATTTAGAGATATATAACTTATCACTTTGCATGTAATACACTAGGAAGGTATTGCTATTACTAGGATTACAGAATTATGAGATTATGGGGAACACGTACACCCTAGTTTCTTTCTCAATTTGATTACAACAAAAGTTTAAATCCTGCTTACAAATTACTCTCAAAATTTCCATAATTTGTTACACAAATCCACCCCCTCCCTCTTTTACTTACTTGTCTCAAAAATACATTGGCTAAACGAATATAATCGTTATTGAACTTAATTCTAAACCATATTCCTCGTGGGATCGACCCCAACCTACAAGTTGGGTTCTTTACGTGATAACGATTGTTTATGTTTCTGAAAAGAGGTGTAATTTGAGCGTATCAAATTTTGGCGCTGCTGGTGGGGAATTTTGCTTTTAGATTAAGTTTAACTACATTATTGAACTTTAGTCAAATGTTTCCTAATTTTACTTTTTCTTTTGTTTTTGTCTCTGAGGGTCTTACTCTAGTGTATGCCAAGTACATGGGGCCAAGGCGAACCACTTACTCCCTACGATCCCAAACTGAATAGAACTGTGCATAAAATGAATAATCAAGGAGTTTCGGTTAATCCCATCGGGGGAGAGTTAGGTGAAGGTGTTGGATTGCAACCTCCGAGGGTAATTCATGCGAATAATCAAGCTCCAGTTGAGAATAGATTGGGAGCTACACTGAGGGCACAGGAACCACAAGGACCACGTCTGCATGAAAATTTTAGGGTCAACCTTGATATTGCTGATTCTGATGAACCTACTGTCCTACTACCTCTACCTTAGGGGTATACATTTGTGGAGACCAGTAGCTTGATGCAGATGCTTGTAACAAGGGGATTGTTTGAGGGGTTGCCGGCGGATGATCCACATCCTCAAATAGCCAAACATAATCATGTCTGCAAAAGTTGTATAGGTCGACCAAATTTGGATATGAACGTCATTGGGTTGCATGTGTTTCCCATATCATTGACCGAAGATGTTGTTGTGTGGTTCAATAAACTCCCTTACAACTCAATCTATACATGGGAGCAGTTGACAGAGGTGTTTTTAGCAAGATTCTTTCCAGTGTCCAAGAAGTTCAACAAGAAGGATAAACTCAACAACTTTATAGCATTACTTGGAGAGTCTGTCAGTAGTTCTTGGGATAGGTTCAGTGCCTTCATAAGAGGTGTCCCGAATGACTGTTTTGATGAAAAGTCGCTGAAGGAGTATTTCTACCGAAGACAACATGATAATGGTAACACAGTGCTCGATACTATTGCAAGACGTTCGTATGGTAAATGCACTTTTGCACAAAATACAGAGAAAATGGAGAAGATATCTCGAAATAATAAAGCTTGGAGCACTAGAAAGTCAGACACTGGGAGAAGCACATTTACAATTCAAGCTACAAACAACCAGCCCGCAGATGAGATTCGCGAGAAGATGGCACAAATGAGAACTGAAGTATGGTTGGTGTTAAAGCATGTGACTGGAGGAGTGGAGAAGGTAAATGCTATGAACTATTTGACTAGAACTCCACCACCGGTATATGAGTATTATTTTGAAGAGGATGCTTATGCGGGGAATGAGAAGACGGGGGGTTTCTGATCAAATGCCCAAGGTTCTAACCGTATCAAAATCCGAAATTTCCAAGTGAAGCCTTTTTCGAGTGTCTACTTTGGAGGGTCATATCTCCTAGTACACAAATAATTGGGTGGTCCATAACATATCCAAGGAAAGCCCTTGGAGTTAGCTACCTAACGCACTTCGTTTCACCTCATTCGAAGTCCGGACGAAGAAATTATACCCATTTTCGTAAAATCTGTCCGGCAGGAAATGCATTTTCCAGTGAGCGTTTTTACTGTTCACCCGCCTCAATTTTTTTTCTAAGTGTTGGACCATTTTTCCAAAAGGCATATGTTATTTCCTATATACCATTAGTTCAATTCCCATCTCTAAAACATTTCCCAAAACACCTCTCCCATACTTAGACACATTTTCTCTCAAGAACCCTAATCCAAAACCTTCCTCAAGATTGAAGAGACTCTTGCTCCAAGTTCCAAGCTTCCATTGAAGACACTCTCAAGACACTCTCAAGACATTCATAAGAACTCAAGGTATGTGGTGTTGAACTCATGGGTCCTTCCACCCATAGTGCCTAGACTCTATTCTACTCACTAATTCATGGTTTAAGTTAAGATTCATAAATTAGTCTTGTTCTTTGTAATAATTTCCTGCACATTGAATTTTAAACATGAAAAGTGATTGTTTTGAGCATGTTGTGACTCTAGAACTTGAATCTAAATTTGGAATGGATGTGGAGATTTTCATGTGGTATTGTGGGTGTTAAAAGGTGTTGTTGTAGGTTGTTCACTGGTTTGGCTGCATAATTACTACCCTATTTTCCATGCTCTTTGATTCCATTACATGCCTTCAAGGTGTTTGACAAAATGTCCAACTATGGAGAATTGATGAATCGATGCTTTAAAGCTTGAGTTATGAGATGTATGGCAATCCAGAGATGTGTTGATGACAAACTAAGCTTGTGTATATGTTCATTCCATACGTGAGATTGCATTAGAGCCTAATGGGAATTTCCTATATAAAGTGTTGCATGACCATGCCCGGTCCGGGGGAAAAGAACCGGACAACCATGTGAGAGGTTTATATCTCACCACCTAGGATGCTTGGGGTGTGACCAACATCAACCATGTGAGAGGTTTATATCTCACCACCTAGGATGCTTGGGGTGTGACCAACATCAACCATGTGAGAGGTTTATATCTCACCACCTAGGATGCTTGGGGTGTGACCAACATCAACCATGTGAGGGGTTTATACCTTGCCACCAGGGTGTCCGGGTGTGAACGGCATCCCCCATCCTAAGTTGGGGTTATAGATTGGTTGGATCATGCATACACATATGATATCTACTATTAGTATAGATTTACTTAAACATGTTTTGACTTCACTTTGATCATGCATCCTCATATTGTTATTCATAATGCCTATGAAACTATTTCTTGTATTTCGATTGTGTCCTTGTCTATTGTTGTGTTGCACCCCGCATACTTAGTACATTCCAAGTACTAACGCATATTTTGCCTACATGATGTCACCATGTAGGGACCGGAGCTACTCTTGATCCTTCTCTCCATTCACGTGGCTAGTACGGTGCTTATCCGAGTTTGTTGGTGAGTCCTCAATGATTCGAGGGCTATGTTATGTTTCCTACTCCTATGTTTTGAGACTTTAGCTTGCAATTGTATTTTGACTATGAGGGGAGCCGGTAGTATGTCATGGCCCCCGTCCTATCTATGTATGTAGAGGTGTGCGTTGGACAAGTATTTTGTAAATGAGCTTGACTCTTGTTCTATGATGTCATTTTGAAATGGTTTGCCCTTAGTCCCTATTTCCCATTAATTAATGTTGATTGTACTTCCGCGACCGATGAAGTGTGATGACAAGTTTGAGAGGCTTGTTTGGGGTTCCTTCGGGTTCCTCATTCGCCATGTCACGTCTAGGCCCTAGGCTTGGGTCGTGACAAGCTTGGTATCAGAGCACTAGGTTGTTAAATCCTCGGAGTCCAACACACCGCGTTGAGTAGAGTCCTAATCATGGTTGTGAAGCGCGCCACGACTATGAATGGGAGGCTACAAAACGTTTTAGGAAAGGTTTCCCTTCTTCATGTTCTATGTCGTGCTTAGAGTGCGATAAGGTGATTCCTCCCTAACGCTTGTTCTTTGGATTGCTAGATCATCATGCCAAACATGAGGGGAAGACGGGCCCGATCACCGGAAGAGCCACCCACCAATGGTGAGCTCCGTGATGCACTCACCATGCTTGCACAAGTGGTAGCTAACCAAGTGCAACAAGGAGCCCAAGCTCCTCGAACTACCACCCCGGGGGAAAGGGTGAGAGATTTCATGAGGATGAACCCTCCGGTCTTCCATGGTTCAAAGGTGGATGAGGACCCGCAAGAGTTCATCGATGAGGTATGCAAAATCTTGACCATTATGGATGTTGGTGCTTGTGAGAAGGCGGAATTGGCGGCCTACCAACTCAAGGGGGTTGCTCAAATTTGGTTTGATCAATGGAAGGGTGAGAAAGGTAATGGCTATGTGGTGTTGTGGGAGGAGTTTAAACTTGCTTTCCTTAATAGGTTCTTCCCTCTTGAGCTTAGGGAGGCAAAGTTGGTGGAGTTCATGAACTTGAAGCAAGGAGCTATGAGTGTGAGGGAGTATGCCCTCAAATTTGTCCAACTCTCCAAGTATGCACCTCACTTGGTGGCCGACTCTAGGTCGAGGATGAACAAATTTGTGATGGGTGTATCCGACTTGGTTAGTGAGGAGTGTCGGTCCGCTATGCTCATTGGAGATATGGATTTGTCTCGGTTGATGACTTATGCCGAGCAAATGGAGGAGGAGAAATTGAGGAAGAGAAGGGGGCACGAGGCCAAGAGGGCCCGATTGGAGAATAGGTTCCCTAAGGGTGCTCGATTTCATCAAGGCCGAGGAAACCCTCATGTCAACCGGGGATTTGCTATCAATGTTCCTAGACCTCAAGGGGGAGGTGAAGTGGGTTCTATGGATGTATGCCCTAAGTGTGGGAGGAAGCATGGTGGTCCTTGCATGAAGGGTTCGAGTGCTTGCTTTGAATGTGGAGAAGTGGGTCATAAGAGGTTTGAATGTCCCAAAATCCGCAACAAGGTCCGAAGTGCTAACACTACAACTTTCGGTAGAGGTGCTTCTCAAAGTGGTGCCCCAAGGGACAATCGATTTTATGCTTTGCATGGTAGACAAGTTGTTAATGAGACTCCGGATGTGATGACCGGTATGTTGCAAATCTTTGATCTTGATGTTTATACTTTGATTGATCCGGGTGCCACCCTTTCCTTTGTTACCCCCTTAGTTGCTAGAAAATTTCATGTCGAGTCGGAATTGTTGCATGAGTCATATGAAGTATCCACTCCCATAGGTGTCTCTATTGTTCTAGAAAAGTGTATAGAAATTGTCCGATTTGCATATTAAATAAGTTAACCCTTGTGATCTTGTTGAGTTGAACATGGTGGATTTTGATGTTATTCTTGGGATGGATTGGTTGCATGCATATTATGCTTCTATTGATTGTAGGACTCGTAAAGTCAAGTTCCGATTTCCTAATGAACCCGTCCTTGAGTGGGAGAGCTGGGATGTTGTGGTGAAGGCGAAATTCATTTCTTGCATTAAAGCCCATAGGTTGATTTCCAAAGGGTGCTTGTACCATATTGTGAGAGTCAATGATGTGGAGTCTAAAGTCCCTCCTATTGAGTCTATTCCGGTTGTTAATGAGTTTCTAGATGTCTTCCCAGAAGACCTTCCCGGTGTCCCTCCTGAAAGGGAGATAGATCTTGGTATAGACCTCTTTCCCGATACTCAACCTATTTCTATTCCCCCTTACCGTATGGCCCCGGCGAAGTTGAAAGAGTTGAAAGAGCAATTAAAAGATTTGTTAGAGAAGGGGCTTATTAGACCAAGTCATTCTCCCTGGGGTGCTCCGGTTTTGTTTGTGAAGAAGAAAGATGGGTCTCTTAGAATGTGTATTGATTATCGACAACTTAATAGGGCCACTGTCAAGAATAGGTATCCTCTTCCAATGATTGACGATTTATTTGACCAATTGCATAGGGCTAGTCACTTCTCTAAGATTGATCTTCGGTCAGGGTATCATCAAGTGAAGATGAGGGAGTGTGATATTCTCAAGACGGCCTTTCGTACTAGATATGGGCACTATGAGTTTGTGGTGATGTCTTTCGGGTTGACTAATGCTCCGGCTCTCTTTATGGATTAGATGAATAGGGTTTTCAAACCCTACCTTGATTCTTTTGTGGTGGTGTTTATAGATGACATCTTGATCTATTCTCGGGGTGAGGAAGAGCACAAGGGTCACTTGAGGGTTGTACTCCAAAGATTGAGGGAAGAGAAGTTGTACGCTAAATATGAAAAGTGTGAGTTTTAATTGAAGGAAGTTGTTTTCCCAGGCCATGTGGTGTCGGGGGATGGTATTAAGGTGGATCCTAAGAAGACCGATGTTATTAGGAATTGGCCTAGACCTTTGACCCCGTCGGATATAAGGAGTTTCTTGGGTTTAGCGGGTTATTATAGGAGATTTGTGGAAGGGTTTTCTTCTCTTGCTTCTCCTATGACTAAGTTGACTCAAAAGAAGGCTAAATTTGTGTGGTCGGATGAGTGTGAGGAAAGCTTCCAAACTTGGAAAGAAAGGCTTGTGTCCGCTCCTATTTTGTCACTTCCGGATGGGTTAGAAGGTTTTATTGTTTATTGTGATGCTTCCCGCATTGGTTTGGGTTGTGTGTTGATGCAAAGTGGTAAGGTTATAGCCTACGCTTCTAGGCAACTTAAGGTTCATGAAAAAAATTACCCAACCCATGATCTTGAATTGGCCGCCGTGGTTTTTGCTTTAAAGATTTGGCGTCATTATTTGTATGGGGTGCATGTTGATATCTTCACCGACCATAAGAATCTCCAATATGTGTTCACGCAAAAAGATCTTAACTTGAGACAAAGGAGGTGGTTAGAATTCCTTAAGGATTATGATATGAGTGTTCACTATCATCCGGGGAAAGCTAATGTGGTGGCGGATGCATTGAGTAGAATGTCCATGGGTAGCTTGGCTCATGTGGAGGAAGGTAGTAAAGAGTTGGCTAAGGAGGTCCATCGGTTGGCCAAATTGGGAGTTAGGTTAGATGGGTGGATAGTGGAGGAGTAGTTGTTGTTGATGGTTTAAGGTCTTCCTTGGTTGATGAGGTGATAGTCAAGCAAGATCTTGATCTTGGTAGAATTAAAGGCTTCGGTGAGTAGTGGTAGGGTGGAGGTTTTCTCCCAAGAGGGAGATGGTGCCCTTAGGTACCAAGGTAGATTATGTGTTCCTTGTATGGATGGTGTGAGGGAAAGAATCCTTGATGAGGCTCATAATTCTTTTTATTCTATTCATCCGGGGTCAACAAAGATGTATAGAGACTTGAGTGATGTGTATTGGTGGGGCGGTATGAAGAAGGACATTGCAAAATTTGTTTCGGGTTGCCATAGTTGTCAACAAGTCAAGGCCGAACAACAAAGGCCGGGTGGCCTAACACAAGACATTGAGATACCTACTTGGAAGTGGGAAGAAATCAACATGGATTTTGTAGTGGGCTTACCCAAGGCTAGAAGAGGCTTTGATTCGGTTTGGGTGGTGGTTGATCGAATGACAAAGTCGGCTCATTTCCTACCGGTTAAAACTACCTACGGGGCTGAAGAGTATGCCAAGTTGTACATTCATGAATTGGTAAGGTTGCATGGGATTCCTTTGTCTATTATCTCGGATCGTGGTGCCCAATTCACTTCTCACTTTTGGAGGTCATTCCAAAGGGGTCTTGGTACAAAGGTAAAGCTTAGCACGGCCTTCCACCCTCAAACGGATGGCCAAGCCGAAAGAACATATTGGAGTTAAAAGGTAGTTAGGATGATCATCTTCCTTTGATTGAATTTGCATACAACAATAGTTATCATTCTAGTATCGGTATGGCTCCTTTTGAGGCACTTTATGGTAGACGGTGTAGGTCACCGGTTGGGTGGTTTGAAGTTGGAGAGGTGGCCTTGTTGGGTCCGGATCTGGTCATGGATGCTCTTGAGAAGGTAAGGATGATTAGGGAGAGGTTGAAAACAGCCCAAAGTCGTCAAAAGTCTTATCCCGATGTGAGGAGACGGGATCTTGAATTCAAAGTGGGTGATTGGGTTTATTTGAAAGTTTCTCCAATGAGAGGTGTGGTTCGTTTTGGTAAGAAGGGGAAATTAAGTCCTAGGTATGTCGGTCCTTATGAGATAATAAGAAGGGTTGGTAAAGTAGCCTATGAGTTGGGGTTGCCCAAGGAGATGGAATTAGTTCATCCGGTATTCCATGTATCGATGTTGAGGAAATGTGTTGGTGATCGTAACGCTATTGTACCTCTTGAGGTTGTGGGTGTTGTAGAAGATAATTTGACGTATGAAGAAGTCCCGGTTCAGATCTTAGATAGACAAGTTAAAAGGTTGAGGAACAAAGAAGTGGCGTCCGTTAAGGTGCTTTGGAGAAATCAACAAGTGGAGAGTGCTACTTGGGATGCCGAAGCGGACATGCAAAGACGTTATCCTTATCTATTCAACTCCACTCAAGCCTAAGGTATTAAATCAAGTGCTTTGTACTCCATTGAGTCTTACATTTCAGCCCCTGAATCATTAATGTGCATATATGTTTAAATTGATGAGTTATGGATGCTTTACACTAAGTTTTGAAATCTTGAAGATATGTTTAAATAAAAATTTTGCATTCATGGTGGGGCTGATATGTTCTTACTAAGTCTTGCCTTCTACATCTCTTCCACATTCGGGGACGAATGTTCTCAAGGGGGAGATATTGAAATCACCCAAAAGGTTCTTAAAAATGTGCTTCGAAAGTTACCGGAAACTTGTGTAGCTATATCAAAAAAAATTCATTTCGTTTTTCGAAAATCCCACTTCATATTCTTGTTTAGGGGGTCAAATTGAGTAGGAAATGGATCTAACCCAAATTTTAGAGCAACCGTATCAAAATCCAAAATTTCCAAGTGAAGCCTTTTTCGAGAGTCTACTTTGGAGGGTCATATCTCCTAGCACACAAATAATTGGGTGGCCCATAACATATCCATGGAAAGCCCTTGAAGTTAGCTACCTAAATCACTTTGTTTAACCTCATTCGGAGTTCGGACGAAGAAGTTATGCCTATTTTCGTAAAATCTGTCCGGCAGGAAATGCAATTTCCAGTGAGCGTTTTCACTGTTCACCCGCCTCATTTTTTTTCTAAGTGTTGGACCATTTTTCCAAAGGAAATATGTTGTTTCCTATATATCATTAGTTCAATTCCCATTTCTAAAACATTTCCCAAAACACCTCTCCCATACTTAGACACATTTTCTCTCAAGTTCTCTCAAGAACCCTAATCCAAAACCTTCCTCAAGATTGAAGAGACTCTTGCTCCAAGTTCCAAGCTTCCATTGAAGACACTCTCAAGACCTTCATAAGAACTCAAGGTATGTGGTGTTGAACTCATGGGTCCTTCCACCCATAGTGCCTAGACTCTATTCTACTCACTAATTCATGGTTTAAGTTAAGATTCATAAATTAGTCTTGTTCTTTGTAATAATTTCCTGCACATTGAATTTTAAACATGAAAAGTGATTGTTTTGAGCATATTGAATTTTAAACATGAAAAGTGATTGTTTTGAGCATGTTGTGACTCTAGAACTTGAATCTAAATTTGGAATGGATGTGGAGATTTTCATGTGGTATTGTGGGTGTTAAAAGGTGTTGTTGTAGGTTGTTCACTGGTTTGGCTGCATAATTACTACCCTATTTTCCATGCTCTTTGATTCCATTACATGCCTTCAAGGTGTTTGACAAAATGTCCAACTATGGAGAATTGATGAATCGATGCTTTAAAGCTTGAGTTATGAGATGTATGGCAATCCAGAGATGTGTTGATGACAAACTAAGCTTGTGTATATGTTCATTCCATACGTGAGATTGCATTAGAGCCTAATGGGAATTTCCTATATAAAGTGTTGCATGACCATGCCCGGTCCGGGGGAAAAGAACCGGACAACCATGTGAGAGGTTTATATCTCACCACCTAGGATGCTTGGGGTGTGACCAACAACAACCATGTGAGAGGTTTATATCTCACCACCTAGGATGCTTGGGGTGTGACCAACATCAACCATGTGAGAGGTTTATATCTCACCACCTAGGATGCTTGGGGTGTGACCAACATCAACCATGTGAGAGGTTTATATCTCACCACCTAGGATGCTTGGGGTGTGACCAACATCAACCATGTGAGGGGTTTATACCTTGCCACCAGGGTGTCCGGGTGTGAACGGCATCCCCCATCCTAAGTTGGGGTTATAGATTGGTTGGATCATGCATACACATATGATATCTACTATTAGTATAGATTTACTTAAACATGTTTTGACTTCACTTTGATCATGCATCCTCATATTGTTATTCATAATGCCTATGAAACTTGTGACCTCAAGTTTAACAAAAGTATTTGAATGCCCTCACATCAAGAATGATTCCATGCCAAAACAAAGCACATCAAAATTTAAGAATTAAGGAATAACCAATATATTCTCAGACTCTCAAAGATAAACACATGCATGATTTTATCTACAAGTTTGCCCGTATTTTCCAATCAATACGACATTATGCTCAATCAAGACCACTAATGTCTTTCAAGGCTTATAATGGGCTTTAGGGTAAAGGTATTATCATTTTGGCTTAGTAACTTCTACCTTCATGAATCATGGCTTACATTTAACTTTTTCTCCTTTTATTTCACTCTCTTTTATTTTCACAATCCACCCTAATTTCTTTTAAGCATGATTCAGTGTCTACCTCATTTCTTTGATCCATTGCACAAAATTCATTGCAACATTCTTTTTTAATCTTTTTCTTCTTTTTCTTTTCCTCTCTTCTTTTTATATGGAGGGGTTCAATCTTTATCAACACAATCCATCAATAATAAACAACCATTATCCACTCAATTGGATCAACAGACAACAATACCCATAATATATGAAGAAAGCCTAACTAGAATTTGTGGTTCATCTTCATAATTGGAGGGTAAATGGCAGCTTCATGGATTAAAGGAATCCATGAATGAATAAGCTACCATACCTTAATTACAAATCCTAGAAAGCTTGAATCAATGGAGACTTGACTTAGCTTGACCCTCTTCTTCTCCTTTTTCTTCTTTGAGTTTTTCTAGAGAGAGAATTTTCGAGAAAAGATGAACTTTTGGGATTTGATCTGGGGTTTTGGAAATAATGGGGGAATGGGTGTATAAAACTAAGGCAAAACTACCCGACTTAATACCCATTTAAAAAGGAACTTCCCAAAATAACCCTTCATTCATGTGACCTGCCAAGGGACCTAGAAAGGCCCCACGAGCCGTGGTCCCCTCCGTGGACCTTGAGGGAATGGATAGGTCTTCATTACTTTTCCCCCTTGAGGCTAAGTGAAGACCACAACTACTCCCATAGCCCTTGGCATCCTTCACGAGCCATCAAGTGGCTCGTGGGGTAGGGTGTCAGTTTGGGTAGCTTGGCAAGCAGACTTCCTAGGATACCACAGAACACAACACAAGTCGTGGTGGTTGTTGTGTGGTGGGCCAGTGTCTTTGCAATTTGGGGCAGCCTTGGCCCTTGGCTTGGGCCATGGCCCTTTCCTTTGGGTCTTGTTATCCTTATCTTAGCCCTAGTTGTCCTACTAAACTACAGGGAGTTACAATTTAGAATGGTTCTAGGTCGCTTAAACCAGGTCTAGTAGAGTCTTGTTCATAAATGTGAAGTGCACCACATTTATGAATATGAGTCTATTAGATGTTTAGGACATTCCACTTTTTCACTTGTTTAAGTAGTGTCATGGAGTTTAACTCTATAAGCATTACTTTTAATAATAGCCCGATGGTTTTCAGGATACCACTACTAGAAGGGCTAACTCTAGAAGGTTGGAGGAAGGCAATTTTGAGCAAGAGCTTCCTTCTCAGGTTCCTCCACAAGCTTCTCTTCAAGCTCTGATTGACTGTGACGACATAAGCTAACAGAGAGGTGGGAGGCCCCGTGAACCCAAATACAGGTACAACAGTGACAAGAGTGAGGGATTTTACTAGAATGAACCCTCCCAAATTTTATGGCTCCAAAGTTAAGGAAGGCCCTAAAGAGTTTATCGACGAGGTCTATAAGGTACTTGCTATCATGGGTGTGAATCCGGTAGAGAAGGCAGAATTAGGCACTTACCAACTCAAAGAGGTCGCTAAGATTCGGCTTAATTAGTAGAAAGAGGAAAGGTTGGTGGAAGCGAGTACCATAGAATGGGAAAGGTTCAAAAGTGCTTTTCTTGATAGATTCTTCCCTCGTGAGATTAGAGAGGCCAAGGTACTTGAGTTCGTCAAGATTAGACAAGGAAATTTGAGTATAAGGGAATATGCCTTAAGGTTCACTCAACTATCCAAGTATGCTCCTTCCATTTTGGCAGATCATAGGGCCTAGATGAGTAAGTTAGTGTCAGGAGTGTCCGATATGGTAGTCAAAGAGTGCTGCACTTCTATGCTAGTTCTAACATGGAAATTTTTCGCCTTATGGTGCATGCCTAACAAATTGAGGAAGAAAAACTCATGGAAAGATATAGAGAGGAAAAGAGAGATAGGGTGGGTGATGAAAACTATTCACATTCTAGGTCCGGTGGACGGGGTCGTTCAAGGTTACGACAAAAGTTCTCCGAGCAAGGTTCTTCAAGTTATCCTCTAAGGCCTAATAATGAAAGGGTGTCTAAGCCAAAACCTCAAATAGATGCTAATAGGCCTTTTATACCTACTTGTGGTAAATTTGGGAGAAATCATGAAGGGAAGTGTCTAGCGGGATCTAATGCTTGCTTTGGGTGTGGCAAAACAAATCGCAAAATAAGTAATATTTCGTCGGTTTCTATGAATGTTGGAGATGGTCGGAGTATAGCTCAACCCTACCTTTCATCTGGTCTTAGTGGTTCAGGTGGGAATTCTCCTAAGCAAAACCGTTTCTATCTCCTCCAAACTAGAGGTGATCAAGAGAGTTCCTTGGATTTTTTGAAAGGTATGGATAAAGTCTTACATATAGATGTGTATGCTTTACTTGATCCGTGTGCTACTTTGTCATTTGTGACTCGTTATGTAGCTATGAGATTTGATGTGCTTACCGATATATTGTTAGAACCTTTTTCTATCTTTACCCCTATTGGTGATTCTGTGGTCGCTAAGTGAGTCTAGAGGGGATTTCATGTTTCCTTGTCCCATAGAGTTACTTTGGTTTATTTGATAGAACTTGACAGATAGATTTCGATGTCATCTTGGGTATGGATTGGTTGCATTCTTGTTACACCTCTATTGATTGTAGGACTAGAGTAGTCAAACTTCAGATTCCAAATGAGCCTGTACTTTAGTGGAAGCAGGAAATTTTATACCTAGAGGTGAATTTCTCCTTACCTAAAATCTAGGAAAAGGATCTCGAAGAGTTGTGTCTACCATATAGTAACGGTGAGGGATGTGGAGTCTGAAACTCCTATTCTTTATTCGGTCCCAATTGTGAAAGAGTTTCCAAAAGCTTTCCCTGATGATTTACCCGGCGTTCCTCCCGAAAGGGAAATAGACTTTGGGATTGACCTTCTCCCCGATACCGAACCTAACTCTATTCTTCCTTATAGAATGGCTCCGATTAAACTCAAGGAGTTGAATGAACAGTTAAAGGACTTATTGGATAAGGGTTTCATTCGACCAAGTATCTGTTTATGGGGTGCTTCGGTGTTGTTTGTGTCACGATCCAGGGGTATCCCCTAGAAGTAACACGGCGTAGTTGACCCCGAAGGGGTCTCATACAAGCCCTTAGCATATTATTAACATAAGATAATAGAAACTACAGAAAATTTAAAACTTTTTTACAATCAAAGTCATTTTCATAAAATCTAGAGGAAGTCTTTCATTACTTTGTATCAAATTATCTAATACAACTTTAGAATAAATTATTGGGACACAGCCTATACAATAGTCTCAAAAGCATGAAGTAAAGACATAAAGGAAATGGTGGGTGTTGTCCATGAAGCTATGAGGACTCACCAAGTTCTTCAACTCCTTGCAACTTCTAGAAACCAATCTCCAAGAGTAGCACTCAATCTCAAAACCCTACATTTGATTAGAATGCAGGCAAAGTATACGTTAGTACAAAATGTACAACATATGTTAGCTAGCATAACCAAAAGAGCATAAGACAAAGGTTAGTCAATATAAGACATAATCCAAAAACATATGAAATACTTCGTGAAATATAATTCATAAGCATAAGAGACAATATCATAATCATAATAAGTAAAGTCTCCAACATAAGAATCATATAAGCATAATTGACTCTTAGTCATTTATACCATAATAGCACCATTCTTAAGTAACCTAAAAGCATACATGTGTAAAGAGTGAATAGCATCCCATAATACCACCCAAGCCAAGTATCCCTTTTTGGTGATCTTAATCATAGTCTTTATACATGGTAAAGTTTTTAAGCTTTTCTTACCATAAGGGCACCATAGTCCGAGTGACCTCAAAGCACACTTGTGTAATGTATGAAAGGCATCCTATACTACCCTTCACACTAAGAATAACCTTGAATTCATCCTAGTAATATTTACCCTCCTTTTGTCTCACTATTGACTTACTTCATGTAGAGAAGTGAACTATCACCTTTAGTCAACTACATCTTGGAAGGAAACTATGATAACAACCCAAGCTAAACTATACTATGTAAAGGAACCCTTCATACCTAGCCTTAAGTCATACTTGTGTAATGTATGAATAACATCCCATACTACTATCCACACTAAGTACCCCTTTAGGCAATCATGAATGCTCACTAGTTGGGGACTAGTCCCTCTTGACTATTTGCCTCTATTTACTTAAGGTACTGCTTTTCTTAGTACAAGTCAAGACATCAAACATGAATGAGCAAAAGTCATCAATTCAAGGCTACCAAGGAATAGCATCCTACTAGGCTAGACCAAGCTAATAATCTAATTAACATGTCTACATTATGCTAAATCAAACTACCATGGAGGGCATACTATCATGCAAGTCCAAGCTGTTTAAGGAAGGATACAAATGTCCCATCCTACCTACCATGCGACACATCCCATGATGCTATGCAAGATATCTTTCGGAGAGTATGGTCCTCAATCATAAGCTACCATGAGTACCACTAACTCAAGCTACCCTTGACACGACTCTTACAATGCAAAGTCAAGATATCCTTACAAGAACACCAACATGCTAATGTAAGATATCCTTAGGAGAGTATGATTCTCAATCCCAAGCTACCATTAGAAGAGTATATATCCTCAATCCTAAAGCTGCCATGAAATGGTTTTGGCCTACCAAAATCAAGCTACCATGAAAGCGTGTTACAATGATGGTTCAAGCTATCCATAAGAGACTATAAATCCTCAATCCTAAGCTACCATGAAATTGTATTGTCTTACCAAGTCAATCTACACATGAAGGGATCATATATCACCACTTTCAAGCTATTCTAGTCTATCATATTTTGATTCATTTTAAGTTATTAAGCCAACCTAGAATCATTCTAGGTGAGAGAACCTTGGATCTCCTAGCATATTTGTGCCTAAGTGTGTAAGAGAGAAGCAATACACAACAAAATCACAAAATATTGGCTTTACCCCCAAAGCCCTATCATTGATGACTAGAAGCCCTATTATCAACCTTTACTTCTTCCTAGCATCATTATACCTAAATTTCAAGGTATTTCAATCACATTATTCATTACTAGGTGATTCTAGTCATAATTGATTCATAAAGGTTAAAACTCATCTTTACAAGTCATGATCATTCATATTCAATAAATTCTAGTTCAATTCATGATTATATGTTCCTAACATTGAACAATTACTACTCATGACATTGATTTAAGAATATCACCTTTGAACCTTCAATTTCATCTCTAATGGCATTATCACATTCATCAATTTTGACTAGGGTTTACCATAGAAATAACATAAATTCATCATAAAATCATAATTATATGTTAATACAATCATAATTAGGTATTATCCACTAGATTAGAATTATAGCTAAACCCTACCTATAATGTAAGAAGAACCCTAGCTAGAACTGGGTTTTTGACTTCACAATTGGGGGAGAACCTAGGGGGGATCTATGGGTGGAAGAATCCATAGATAATTACGCTAACATACCTCAATACCAAGTCATAATAAATCTTGAAACAATGGAGGAAAATCTGCCCCAACTTCCTTTCTTCTTCTTCTTCTTCTTCTTCTTTACTTGTAGAGTGAGAATTATTTTGAGAGAATTTGTGTTGTTAGATGAATGAGTTAATGACTTAGTTTAGGGGTTTTTTAGGCTTATATAAGTGGTTAAGTAGCTAACTAACGGACCTCCATTAAGCCCTAATTAATAACTAATTAATTCCCGAACTCCCTAACTAAAAACTAATCTTTAAAAACAGCCTTGACTCACGAATGTCCCACCCACGGACCATGGATTGGTCTACTGTCCATGGTGCACATTCGTGGGTGCTGGACCAAGGCTTGAAAATTGCAGGTGAAAGCTTCCTTGACACACGACACCAACCCACGGGGCGTGGGTCCATCTACGACCAGTAGATGGCATTCGTAAGTGGCTGCAAAATGACAGTTTTTGGGGCTGTTTTGAGGTCCACCTCAAGGACCCCTTGGGTGGTCCTTGGGCGGTCGTACCTTGACTCCCTATCCCTTAAACCTCCATTCTAAGTACGAGAGTCATTTGTATGAGTTTTAATCCTCCTACCACACTCCAAAACTCTTTCAAAAAGCTCTAGAACTCTCTAGTTCAACTTACTAGTTTCTGGGGTGTAATAGTTTGTTAAGAAGAAACATGGTTCACTCCGTATGTGTATTGATTAGCGCCAATTGAACAAAGTAACCATCAAGAACGAGTATCTGATGAGTCCATAATTTGAACTCATTTATTTGGATAGATTTGGTGTCCTTAAATGCTTATTTTATGCCATTAACTGATATAAAATCCTTGATTTCCATGATTTGGATTGAGGAATAAAGCAGGGACACTAATGAGCAAAAAGAAACAAGACGGCTGAAAGAACGAAGAAAAGAAGGTCTGGTGATCGCCTAACCCATTGGGCGAGTCACCGAATGGCTATGATCTCACCTAAAGTTCAAGTGTGCCAATCCTTGAAGGAGAAAATCAAATAGGTGATGGACTGGAGCAATCGGCGTGTCGCCGAACAGTTCTGCGATGCAGTGTTAGATCGCCCAAAGTTACAGAACTGTAGGATGCTGAAAGCCAAAGCAAAAAGGTGATGGAATTGACCAAAGGCGTCGATTGGTCCTTCGCAACATATTTTTGGCGACTATAAATGCAATTTCAAACTTTATTTTTATGGATCTAGATATATATCTTTGATAATCAGGTTTGAATATAGAACTCTGGGTATTGAGAAAATATTTCCCTTAGATTTGAAGAATCGATGTTTTTCATTTTTGAGAAATTGGAAGTGGGTCTTTGAGATTCTTCAATTTGGACCTTTGTAAAGATGAAATTACTCTTACCTAGTTGATGGAAACACAATTTGGTAACAATTTCTATCTTTTTATTATTTTAGCTAAAACCCCAATTCTTGGGGTGTGATTATTTGATTATGGGTTGATTTAGATTATGGGTATTGTTAATTGATAGTTTAAATGCTTTTTAAAAGTTATTTCAATCAGTAATTGTGGGTTAATTTAAAGGGTTGTAGTTTCAAATACAATTCTACCTTCGTGTTTTTGGCTTGCTCGATATAGAGGTTTTAAAACCAAGATTACTGATTTGAAGGTCTGTGGGTATTGGGTTGTCATGGGTTCAACTTGAGAGTGTGAATCCTAAACCCTTTTCTACACATGCAGCTCGAGAGAGTGAATGGACTAAAGCGTAGGCTTTTCTTAATTGCTGCTTATTGTTGTTCAGGAGAAACCAATTTGATTTGGGGTAAATTGTTCGAGATAAAGTTTATTCCCACTAAATTCTAGCTTATTCATTGATTTACAACTATTTACTATCAGTTGCAATTACCCAGTTGTCTACCTTAGCCTATAATCCAATCACATCCCAAGAACCCGTCTCTTTACTTGTTAATTAGTATTATTTGTTATTGTTGTAAATGATCATTAAAACAAAAAACCCTATATTTACTTGTGTCACCCTAAATTTGAAGTATGATTTCATTCATAAATGTCTTTACCTATGATTGACTTGAACATATTTGTATTTGGCTCTTGAATCTTAAGCATGTACCACTCTCTGTGGGATTCATCCCGAACTCACTTAGTTGGGTTATATTACTGACTAACAATTATTGGCACTTAGTATTGGATTAAGTGTCCTGATACGTGAAATCAATATAGCAATGTTGTCGGGGAGTGTGTTGTTTACAATTCATTAGTTAAGTTGAATTTTGTTCTTGTTAGTTATAGTTGAACTTGCATAACTTTCAGTTTTCATTTTCATGTTGCTTGTTTAGAGAAGCATAAACGAGCATGTCTTGTAGCAATGGTGACCAAATGGACCTCTCTCCTTTGAGAATGAAGATTCTTAGGGATAACATCCTAAGTTTCAGGGAAATAGAGGGTGAGTAAAGCCATGAGTTGTGGCTGAGATTTAAGTCATTATTACTGCAATGCCTAGCGCATGGAATCTCAGATAGCAAGCTATTGGACTGCGTCTATAGAGTTCTTGGTCCGAAAAAAAGAGGAGTGACTAACCAAATGTCTCCAAGGGTCTCTCACGACTACCTAATGCAATAGAAGCCCAACTCCTTGATCACATGGCAAAGACTAACAAGGATAGTGAGAAGGACCAGATCTTGGCAACATTGTTAAATCAGCTGGATCTAGTTGCCAAAAAGATCTTGGCATTAGAAGCACCAGACAAAAAGAAAGACCGGTACATTTCCCTTCACGAGTGTATCAAGCCTAAGGTGTACGAGGAAGGACAAATAGAAGAGATACTCTCTCTCATTCTTCACAAAGTCGAAGATCACGACAAAGTGTTGAATGCGATAAAAGAGAATGTCTCACTGCTTAATGAGATGGCTTCTTCCCATTCCATAAATGTTCAGATGTTGGAGACCCAAATGGGTCATGTGTTGTCTCGTCTCTACCCCACAAATCAAGATTGAATGGGGACGTCATTCCACGATGTTACCTGAGGTTCTTCTTGGGAGGAACTAAAGGCTTTATCATTTTATTTTTGTTTTAGAAATAATCGTGTGTTGGTTTTGCAGGTTGAAGTATAGAAAGTACTAGAAAGGTAGAGATTGGCGAACTAAATGTCTAGTCGGTGCATCGCGGAAGAGGAGCCCGACTGTGACCGCCGTTGGACTCAATACAATTTCGAATTGGAGTCTGTAAAACTCGGCAAGCCCAGGAGCAACTTGGCGAGTCGCCAACCAGGTCGGCGATCATGATCTAGTCCGCCATTTAGGACCCCACATTAACTGGAGGTCCTATAAAACTCAGTGAGGTAAGTGCCCAAGCACTCTGCTGCGGCGAGCAGCCGGTTCTTATTGCATTCACCAAGATAGTCTTGCTTGCTCCTTTCCTTACAGTGAAGTGGCTTTCCACTCCTGAACTCTGCGGCGAGTTCAGCCACCACCTCCGGGTCTGGGCTCTACTCGAGCATAGTCAGCAAGCTTCGTGACTTTGCTTAGCTTCCATCCTTGCAAAGGGATAACCTTTCACTATCTAGGGCTTCCGCCGTTCATCTTATCATGCGATAGGCATTTTATGCTGCGGCAAGCATACTGTGATGCGACATTTATAGGCAGGGAAGTAGCCTTGTAGTCTTGCTTGTTCATCCTCGAGGAACTGAACTCCCTTGAGATAGGAAAAAAAAAGAGCCTTATTACTTTATTAATAGGAGGGATGCAAGGAATTGATGCTACGAATGCCATAGCAAGTGAATCAGAATAAGCCCTAGCCCAGCTACTAATTGGAAAGTCTTATCATCATCTGTATAAAGCATTTATCTACAGGTTTTTTACTCGGCGTGGCACCGAGTGGGTCGGCAAGAACTGGATGGTTTTTAAAGGCCAAAGGTTTAAACTCTCAAACTCTTTTACTTTCCCTTACTTTTAAACCTAGCAAACTCACACCCACACAACAGTTTCTATATTTTTTGCATTTTCTTCACATTTTAGTCATCGGATTTGTGTTCGGAGTTGGATTACTTTGCCGCCTAGCATTTCAAATTTGATTGTTCGGCATCTAAGATTGGTTTTCCGAACCCCGAATCCTAATTTAGAAATTTGTACTTATTTGCAATGATTTTATCTTTGTGATGTGTGCTGGGGCCCTCTGATTGTAGTTGTATTTGTGTGTGCTTGTGTCAATTCGAATATTTTACCCATTTCACCTTTATTGTTGAATTCTCGATATTTTGTGCCTTCAAATTGGTTAAAAACTGTGGGGTTGTGCTTGCATGTTGTTGGGTCTAGTCCGGTGAAGTCTAAGTAGCCCTATTTGTGCCAAATGACGTAATTTTCCCAATGATAAAGCGATTGTCGTCATTATTTAGGGAAAAAGTCATCAAATGGCCAAATTTAGCTAAACCGAGAGAAGTTTGAGTATCCCAGGGATAGGGGTTTAATGGGTCTTAGTTTAATTTTATGAGTTCATGTTTTGATTTTGCTTTTAGGGGTTGCGGGGTTGAATTTGAGGAGTTGGGTTGAAAGTAAGCACGTTGGGTCGTTTGGCGAGCTAGATCGAGCTTGCCGAACTACTCAGCGGTTCACCGAAGTTCCCTATATCTCCTTTAACTTCATGCTAAATGTAAAGTTTGGTTCTATAACTTTCGGCGAGAAGCCTGAGGTCACCGAAAGTTCTTCTTGATCGCCATTTGTCTGCACCCCTGACCCTTAATTGCACTGTAACTTTTGGCGGGCTAGTTCATGCTCGTCGAATGCTGTCGGCGATTCACCGAAAGACCTTCCAATCGCTGACATGCCAAAAATCTCTGAGATTTTTAAGCCAATCATTTCGGCGATCCCGATCTAGCTCACCAAAGAGATTCGGCGAGTTTGTCGGCAACTATTTTTCTATGAATCTTAATGAATTTTTTTTAACTCTTTTCATGATGTTTTGCAGATATGACAAGGACAAACATAGACATTGTGATAAATGAAGTAGGACCAAATCCTCCCTAAAAGGGAAGGAAAGAGCCTCCGAAGGGAGGCAAGGGCAAAGGAAAGAGGCCACATCTAAGGCTCCTAAGCACAACTCCGATGGTTAGGGTTCCCATACAACATTCTCTGAGCCAAAGGATGACCAACCCTTATAGTCCCGACAGGATGAGATCCGTGCTAGATCTCGACCCGACTCAGCTAGAGTCCCTTCAGCTTCCACCCTAGCAGGTCCAGTGCCAGCTCTGGCACCTTCTGTGGCACTAGTTCCACCAATAGTACCTCCTCTGAGGCTTCTCAACGGGTTGAAAGGTGATGGGTTGCAAACAATTCTTGAAGAGAAGCTAATTTCGACAAAAGGGTTAGAGGGCAAATATTTTGGGGTGTGGAAGACACTCCAGCACCATCATATAGGGCAGTTCAGCAGGCCCCTAGGCCCCTTGTAATGACCCGGGAGTACCCTCTAGAAGTTGCACGACGTACTAGACCCCGAAGGGGTCTAGTACAAGCCCTTAGCATACGTCACAGTATGAAAGAGTAAAATTTAAAGCTTTTCCTTCAACAATCGAAGTCACTTTCATAAAATAGAAAGGAGTCTAAACATTGTCTCATTGTCCATCTAATACAATCGAATACTTAGACATATAGGGATACAACCCTTACCTAGTTCTGCAATGAAACTAATAAAAAAAAACTACTAAGCTATCTACTAAGTAATATGTTTGTCCCCGATCTTGAGGACTCATCAACTTGCTTGGAGGATCACCTATACCAAGCTTGAACCATTAGATATCATCCCCATGAATCAACCCCCTACATTGTAGAAAACATAGAAATATGGGTTAGCACAAAGATGTACTAAGTATGGTATCCATGCATAAAACATTTAAAACATGCATAAAAGGGACATTTTAGTTGAAGCCATGCTATGCACTTTTGAACACCATTCTTGAAAGAGTTGGAGAACCTAGGTCATAAACAACTCACACATAGTTCATCAAGCACAAGGATAACAACGTCACCATAACCATAGTCTCCAATCATAGTCATAATGCACATATAATCTATTATAAAAGATAGTGCTCATGCCTAGTCAAATATCAAGATCATAACATTATAGTAGAACAACAACATAAGTAACCCTAAGCTCTACTTGTGTAATGCATAGATAGCTCTACAGGAAAAAGGCTTATTAAAGACCAACATTTAGGGATGAGTCAAAAATCTGGACTGTGAAAGTATGTTTATAGGGACTAGTTTTTCTTCTCGTCTCTAGTTTGCAATTTTATTTTATTTTCTAACGAAGGTGCTAAATCTGGTCCCTAGATTAATAAATAACTAGTCCCTAAATATAAATTTAGTGGGTCAAAAGACACCAGTCACCACTCACATAACTTAAATCTATTTCTCTTTCTTTTTAGGTGTAGTAACAAAATCTATTTCCTATAAAATTCCTAAGCCCTAATCTTCTCATCGTGAAGTTCTCGTTGCGTCCACCTTTTTCTTCATCTCCAGCAATGAAAGATCCTTCTTTAGTATGACAAACATCCCTAATCTCAAAGTTCTTCTATAATGCTAAGTCTAGAAATTGACGAAGCTCTTTTTCTCCCCTTTTCATGGAACCCACCTACAAGTGTTGCTGCTTCAATTTGATGAAGAAGGTTACAACAAGGCTTCGCAACAGCTTTGATAATGAAGGAAATGGGGGGTAATTTTTTATTTCACTTATCAAGTACAATTAAATTTATGAAATTCTACGAAACTTAATGAGCTATTAATTAGGGTTTTTTTTTTCAGGTTTCTCTTATCTCAATTTGGATATCCAATTGCACCGTCCTATTGGTACTAATTTCATGTTGTTCGTATTGTGTTGGCTGCTCAAGGAGTGTGGTTGTGTTGGCTGCTCAAGGAGTGTGGTTGGAGAAAGTAACATTTTTCTTCTTTTGTTAATTTACTTAATATTTCAAGTCAAATTGTTCTTTTTTTTTATGGAATTTCATATACAATAGCAATGAATGCGTCTGATATTGATGAAATATTTCTAACTATATTAACATTCATTGTCGCAATCATCCAGTGGAGATTTCAAAATAGTGAATGTTATCTCGAAGTTATACATATCGATGTAGTTAGTTTTGGAATCTCACATTTTGAAATTAATGAATTTCAATTTCTTGAATTGTTACTTCTTGTATCTGATTTTCGGTATTTCCTTCGTTTGATATACTCATTACCAATAATTATTCTTTTAAATTTTGAATTTTCCTTGTTCTGTTCTTATTATTAATTAGAGTGTATCAATTCTATAGGTAGAACACAAAATTTAACCTGTATATGTTTAACAATACATTATTTGTTGTGTAAATACTTTTTCTCTGTTGTCTATTCATTTTCAGGTTTCAAATCATCACAAGTTCTGTGAACAGTCCGGTTATAGTTCTCGACTAAGCTAAGAAGAGATTTCTCCAAAGCACTTGATCTTATGATTAATTACAAGTGCAGACCTTTGTGTACTTCATTAAGTAGTGCAGTCCTTTGTGAAAATCAGAGGGAAAAGTTCAACAATTCTTAAATGTTATGGACCTTTGAACTCCATATTTCACCTTGCTTGGTATGTTAAATTGTTAATAGTTCATGCATTGTAGCATAAGCTTACATCTTATGCTTATAATTGATAGATAACTTTTGAAGAGAAATAATTTCATGCCCAAAAATATAGTTACTTTCACTTGTTCATTTGCGTGGGAAAATCTACTCAAACCAGATGAGGTGTAAAACACATGAAAAGCTAATAGTTTTGATGTATTTTTTACCTTTAAATATAGATTTTGTGCCATTTCTTTCATTCACAAGATATGTAACTACACTCTAATATCTCTGGAATAGCCATGTGAGGTATTAGGGTCACCTATAGAATCCATCTCCAGGCACATTATTTAAATTATTCAACTAAAAATGATCCAATTCACAAAGCCTAGTTGATTCTCATATTATTCCTTCTTCATATAAACCTTTAGAGAACATCCAATCATGCTTCCTTTATGAAATTTAAAACTCCATTTCACATAAAAAAAATATAAGATTTACCAACAATTTTGTTGTTAAAAAAGTCGCAGTTTGCTTGGTATTATAACTCCATTGGTATTGTATTTTTTTATACTATTGTGTTTCTTTACTGAGATGCTTTCATCATATATCACATATGAGAAGCATATGTGGTATGAATAAAGGAAGGCTCGGCCAGAAACTAGGACGCGAATCAAGGGGTATTTTTTTCAAGATGGCATACAGGGATTTATACATGCATCATTAGTGTCAAAGGTTATATTTTATGAATAATGTTTGCACAAGCAAACAGTCTAAGACATTTTTCTGGAAGATCATCGATATATTGTAATGAAAGTTTTGTTAGTTCTGTCATGTAGACTGCAAATCTTTTACTAGCTCGATCGCAGGATCATTAGAGAAAATTAGGGAGTCGTTCTTTCTGAATGTATCTATAGTAAATTGTAAAGTTAAAAGTTGATAAAAATATGTAGCCTAGAAAAGGGGAAAAGGTTAGATTTTGTTTAGATGTTCCATCTAGCTTGTTGTGCATGTAGGCTTTTGCAGTTCAATTTATATATACGTCATGTTCCATCTAACTTGTTGTGTATGTAGGCCTTTGAAATTCAGATTATATATACTTCATTGAAATCTCTATCAAATTAGTCGACTTTCAAATTCTATGTTATTAGCTAGTTCGTATATTTGTTAATTATTTTGTTAAGCTTCATTTCTTCCCTCATCCTAGTTCTAGTCATTTGATTGTGCTAAGCAATTGAAGAGAGATTATAATAGTTTTTCAATGAACCTTTACAATATTTATTTCCATCGAACATGCTCAAGAGTAATTGAAAAACTAATGTCCGTTTGTGTTGGTGTTTGACCTCATGAATGCAGTTCAACATGAAAGGCATATGGAAAGGAAGTTGGCAATAGTTTAGCTGAATGAAATCATGAACTATTTTCAGATTATTATTACTTGATAAGTATTTTTAATATTTTGGGGTGAAGATGCTCTGCCTGTTTATAGCTTATAACATAGAGTATGGTATTTGCCTTTTCCATTTTCGTATAACCAGCATGTTATTCCAGCCTGTAAATTATATAGGATTGAGAAGGGTGATCTGGAGAAACTTCATTGTAAAGGGAGGAACATGAGATGCAGATGGGGAAAGGTCATGTTCAATGACTTCATCTCCTTGGGGACTTAATGTTGCTTAGGTATGTTTTTGTCTCTGACTGTGAAGCTGTGAAAGACATCTATACTCTAATTTTATTAGTGATGTCTTGACCGTTAATCTGAAACTACATATATATCTATAAATGACAAATAAATGTTTCATAGAACTTTCCTTTAGCATTGAGCGTGACATTAAATGCATTGGTTGGAATCTATTATCATATAGTCTAATTTTTCATAGTTTTTAATAATATTTATTATGTCTTTTATAGGATTCGAAGACTTGATGAGCCTTCATGTCCCTAACCAAAAGAGAAAATGATGTTATCATTATGCCGACATTGTTAAGAAAATTTCAAGTTTTGTGTAATGAATGTAATGACTTATATTGGATTGTACCATGCTATTTTGCTACTGATGGGATGATGATCTATTATTTTTGTAATTAATTATGTGTGTATATATATATATATATATATATATATATATATATATTAAATATTTAAATTATTGATATTGTCTACATGCAATTGATATTTTATAATACAGTGTAAAGTTTTTCTAATACAAAACTTCTATTGACCAGATACCTTGTCCTAAAAAGTATTTTAGGATCAGATAAGGTGGACTTTAAAAGTTTGTAGATACCAAAAAAGTGGAACCAAGCAACAATTTCAGGACCAGATATATGGTCCCTAAAGGAGGTTTAGGGACCGGAACAAACCTGGTCGCAAAAGTGTTTTAGGGACTGGTTACAAAAACTCGTCGCAACTGAATTTTAGCGAAGAAGCGTTTAGGGACGAGCGGCGACCTGATTTTGCAGGTCTCTATTGACTTTTAAGGACGAGAATAAGCTTTTTAGGGACCAGATTTCTCTTCCCTAAAGGCAATTTCTCTTGTAGTGTAGGGTCCATAGTCCTACCTACACTAAGTATCACTTCTAGGCCGCCATGTTCATACTTGGAATACATTAGTCTCATGCATAGCTAATACACATAATCAAGAGACATTCAGAATCACTTAACTCATGTCAAGGAAATGTTAATCATAATATATACCCACATATGACATGCAACAACTCATAAATCATCATCATGGAATGGAAACATAACATCACTACTCTTGAAGACTACTCATCATGTATGACTGGCATCCCATACTAACCCTCACTCAAAGTAGGCCATCTTAAGAAGTTATTAGTGATAGTTCATGCATCATATTCCTAGATCATACATCATAGTCATAATTCACGTACTTCATATCATAAGTAAACCACCCACATAACCCATTTACAAGTTCACCTGTGCCATATACATATGAAGTCCCATACCCCCACATAATTCATGGTTCATGTTCATAGTATTGTTCTTGTCATGTCTTTATACTTGTACTTGTCATGTAGGGAAATAGGACCGTAACTGACATAGACCATGTGAGCTACATGGAATCCGGTGTGATGAACCCACACCGAAAAGAGGCGTTTCACTTCCCTAAGGTGAAATGAACATGTTTACCTTATAGGTGGATCCACTAGCTAAGAAAATATATGGGCACATAGTTAAGGGACAAGAAGACTGCTTCTAGAAGAACCCGGACTCTGATGCCAATGGGTTTCCATCTCATGAGATAATTGTGTTGGGAAACCATACTAACTGACGTATTGGCTTCCTTCTCATTTTCATATCATCTAGGTGCTAAGCCTATTTCTTTTTAGAATGTTTTATTAAGCCTTTACTTTGGATTCATGCTCATGGAAGTGTGACTTAACACACAATCCAATACACTATCATGGTAGCTCATGGATTCATTAGGTCAGAATGTCCTTTCAACCTTAGAATAATTCACATGTGACTAAACCTTTCACATCATGTTCATGGTAGTAATGAGATTAACTTTTCATTTAGCACAACAATACTATCATAGTATTTCCATATCATGCATATTCATAACATGTCATTCATAGTCTTAATATCATTGTCATGTATATTCAATGCATAATAGAATCTAAAGGTGCATATGGGAATCAACATTTCAATTGACACCATAGATACAATATATTCATATTTATGCATGGAGTGTGTTTGTGTGCATAGTTTTCCTCACAATGGCACAACAACAACAACATTGTCATCGTAGACACCTCTCTTTTCAAAGGGGGTCATAACATGTACATAATATCCCAACTCATGCACAATTCACATATATTGCACTTAAGGATCTTAGACCATGTAAATCAACATATCTAATATTCATTACCATAGACATGGATACATTCATCATAAAAACACCATCATGATCATAACATAACATTCTTATTCATATCGTGTCATACTTAGTCATATCTAGGGTCTTAGGGAAGAGGGACCTTATCCCAACACTACAAACACATTTATAAGTAAGCACCTCGACCATAAGTGGATTAATTCATTCATACAAGGAATACATGATAAATAAACACCTCCACCGTAAGTGGATCAACAATTGATATAATATAAGTTCATCATATCATACCTTCATAGATTGCCCTTCAAAGCCAAGAGTCAAGATCAAGTCTATCATCTTAGATTCGGAACTTTGGATAGAAGAACATCATAAACCAACATCATAACCAATATGATCTTAATCAAGTTAGTTAAGGTTTACAAGATTCATCATGATCAATTCATGTCTAGGTGATCTAATCTAAGGTAATTCACCAAGAAGTTCATCTATCCTAGAAGATAATATCTAACCCCTCAATTTTCCTCTTTCATGATATAACCCTAGATCATGTCAATTTCATCTTAGATTCATAGGTTAATCAAGAATACATGTAGAATTATACTTAGATCATGTAATTACATCATAAATATCTCCAATTCAATCAATTGAATCAACTTCTAACAATATTCTTTGTGTAGAGAAAAGCTCATGGATTCTTTGGTATTCATGTTATAATCATCATAAATCAGTAATATAATCCGTAACAAACGTAAATCAATCTTTTAGAATAACTTTGAAAGGAATCCATGGGGTTGAATTGAAACCCTAGCTTTTGAAGATTTCTAGAATTGAATTGAAAGCTTTTGAGAAGGCTCCATGGATGATAGCTACCCATGGATGAAAACCACCATAACTTAGTTGTACAAACCCACGAAAATCCTAAGAGAAAATCTCCATTTTCAAGCCCCTAGGTTGGTTTCTTCATTGTGCTTCAATGGAGTTCCAGAAAGAGGAATTTTGGGAGGGAAAGGGAAATTGGGTTTTTGATTTGAGGTCTTGACTTGTAGTGAATTCATGCATTAGTTTAGGGTCCTATAAGTTTATATAAGTCATTAATTAACAACCTAACCGACCTCCATTAACCCCCACTTAATTAACTAATTGAAACACTAAACCTCAACTTAACTGAAAAGCTGTCAAAAACAGTCCAACCTACGGCTAGCCTTCCACGGACCGTAGATAAATCTATTAGCCGTGTTTGGCTTCCATGGTTTGGGACTGTCGCTCTAATTATCGCAAGCTCCAAGAAAAACCAAGTATGGACCTACACTCCTCATCCACGGACTGTGGTATGGTCTACGGTGCGTGGAAGGCATCCGTAGGTCACCACTTAGTGACCAAACCTAGCTTTCTAGGCAGCCTTGGGGGACTGTTTTGGGGTCCTCCTCAAGGACCCCTCGAGTTGTCTTAGGGAAGTCATACCCGGACGTTTAACCCCTAAACATGATTTTATAAGTATGGGAGTAACTTCTTCAAAGTTTTCACCCTCATACAACACTCCAAACTTCAACGACAAGACCCTTAGAACTCACTAGTTCCAATGACTAGTTTCCGGACGTTATTGTCGATTCTTGACGTTTGACTTCAAATCTCCTCAAACTAAACTTGAAAATCCATATTACATTATTTAATCAAGTTTACAACTTCAACTCACATGTGAGGCTCTAGTTTCAACTACTAGATTACGTCAAGCTTCCGTTAGGTCTTACTAGTTTCTACGGGGTGTTATATTGTCCCCTCCTTGGGAACATTCATCCCCGAATGACACTTAAATCATTTTATGGAATCAAAGAATCAAAATTAGCAGCCCAACAAGAAAATAACATCAAAATGGAGCACAACCTAAAGATACACCATTCATAATGAGCATCATACAAAAGGAGGAAAACTTCATATCCAACAACATGGTCAATGCAATCTAAGGAAATAGAAACTACATCTATCAACCCATATGCATGATATTATCATATTTAGTTATGTTCAAGGAGGAACTACCTTCTCCTAGTCATAACATGCTCAACATACTATCATAGAGCTCATATGCAAGTTTCCTCCTTTAAATTAAATGACATTCATTCAAGGAGAAATTTCTCAACTCCTTATTAGAACATGCTCAAAACCCATCAGATCATACAAACATAGGAGGAACTACCTTCTCCAACATAAGACAAGTTAAACATGTCATTCCATCAAGGTCCAACATAAGCATGTTCATTAACTACATCATGAAGTCAAAATATGAACTCATCATATACAATGCAAATCAACATGAGGAACATATAAGTCATGAAGACTCACTTACTCTAAAATAGGCATTCTCACAAGGCATGCACAGCATAAGGAGAACCATTCAAAAAAACTCATACAATGCACATAACTCCCAAATCACATAGATTCAAGAGGAACCACTTTACCTCAACATATTTCATTTCATTGGAGGAAATTTCCTTCTCTAACTCAAATCATGCTAATCATAACAACTTAAGCTAACTATGCAATTTCTTCTGAAAAACACTTTTAGGCAATTTCAACCATACAACTCATGAAGTATATAGGCTATTCACTCAAAATGCACGTACACATGAGTAACATAACACAAGAAAACTCACTTTTATCATAAAACATGAATTCTCAAGAACATATTTATCATAAGGAAATTATGAAAATATATAAGTCACACATGACTCCAAAAACATAACATAAGCCCATCTAGGAACTCTTGGTCTCAAGCTAGAATAGGAATGGAAGAAAGAGATGAGAATATCGGGATTTCAACAAGTCATGCTTTCTAAGCACACCATCCCCTCCTTAGAGGGAAGCCCTTACTAGAGTCCTCAAGTAATACTCCTTTCAAGCAAAATCAAAGAAAAGACCAAGCTCACATTTGCCATCTTTGCAAAGGTCTATGGTCTCCAACAACTAGCAATACCATCCTCTCATGACGCAACAAGTACCGAATCCAAAAAGTAGACATTTGTACTTATTTTCCATCTTAATCAATAGGTAATAACTAATGCACAATTTCAAGAGACCCATATTCTTTCTAACCACCAATATCGGGGCACCCCATAAAGAGATACTTCATAGTTTAGCAACTCCTCTTAGTTGCTCTTCCCATTCCTTGACTCATTTGGAGCTCTTCTATAAGGAGGAGTGGAAGAAAAAGTTGTATATCCGGACTAAGGTCCATACCAACTAAAAGACTATTTCTCTCTCTTGGGAGGAATACTGGAAAATTTTCAAGAAAAACTTGCGGAAACTCATTCACTACCAGCACCCAGTCTAGAAAAGAGGTTTTGGATTCAACATACTTCACCCTAATACTAGGCTCATAAGGAAATTTGGACCTAACCATCCGGATCCTATCATCAATAAAGACATACCATGCATGCAACCAATCCATACTAAGGGTCACATCCAAATTTTACATGTCAAGTCCCACCATCTCAACAAAGATAACCCTAGGGAGCAAGGTAAAAGGGAAATCTTCCATAAACCCTTTTCTAACTTAAATCATTAACAGGGGTAAAAACCAAAAAACGTTCTATTAACTCACCCGGGGAACATTAAACCTCATAGCCTCATAAGGCATCATACAAGATGATGTAATACCGAATGACAACATAGCACTTATACTCACATGAAATTACCAACATACCGGTACCTTCATCCAAAGAGTCTTCTAAATCAACCCTAGCAGCATCCCTTTCTAAGGCCCTTACTAGGATATCACTAATGAGTCCACAAATTGGACTCATTTAGGGATTTTTTTTTATATAATTAATATCCTCAAATGCATATTTTGTCTCAATATCTGATGAAAACCCTTACGTTTCAGGTATTTGGAGTTTGAGGGAAAATATGGACACTATTTAGCATAAAGGAACAAAGGCAGCTGAAAGAACGAAGAAATGAATATCTGAGAATTGTCAGACCCATTCGGCGAATCGCCAAAAGGGTCTTATCCTCGCCTTGTGCTCCAGTGTGCTGAGTTCTGAAGGAAGTATCAAATCAACGGTGAAAAGGAGCAATCGGTGTATCACCAAGTAGTTCCATGAAGTTGTACTATGTTTCCCAATGATCCAAACAGGACGATGCTGAAGGATAGAGCAAGAGGGAAATGAAACATAATAAAGGGCGGATCATCGAGTTGATCGGCGATCTCGACTAACGACGCCGAATAATCCACTTCAACAAAGATTTTTGAAAACTATAAATATTCGTTGAGAGTTGTAGCTTAGTATTAGATTTTAAATATAGAACTTTCAACATAGAATTTTGAGTTCTAAGTTTGGACAGGGTTTTGATGAACTTGAAGATTCAAAGAGTTTCACCTCCAAGAATTTAGACATGGGTCTTATGGATTTTTCGCTCTTTCCTTGATTTGAGACTTATATCTTCTTACCCATTTGAATACAAACTCATATTGGTATAAATTTTTATCTTTTTTACATGTCTACCTAAAACCCCAATTCTTGAGGTGTGATTTTGTGAATATGGGTTGGATTATCTGTTGCGTCTTGCTTGTTGATAGTTTATTTGTTGTGTAAATTTGATTTCGTTTAGTAGTTGTGGTGGAACTTAATGAAATTGTAGTTGCAAATACGATTTTGCCTTTGTGTTTTCGGCTTGCTTGAGAGAGTGGTCGTAAAATTAAGACTACTAAATTGATGGCCGATGGGAGTCGGTCAACATGAGGTTCAGCTCGACAGAGTGAACCCTAGTCCTTCTCCCACACACTCAGCTCGAGAGAGTAAATGGGCTAAGGCGGAGGCTATTTTTCTTGCGGCAAGTGGGTGTCCGAGAGGAACCCATTTAATTCGAGGTAAGTTGCTTGAGAGAGAATTTACCCGCACTATAATCTATCATACTTAACAAATACTCAACCGATTTACTATCAAGAGCATGTACCTAAATGTCTAGTCTTATTCGTATTCCTATCACATCCCAAGAATTACCTATCCTTGTTTAGAATTCTTTGCATTTTTGCTGTTTTTGCTTGTCACAAACCCCAATTGATAATTGACGCTTGCGTCACCTATTAGATTTAACATGTTAATATTCGATAATATTTTTTTGTATGACTAATTAGAACTTAATTTTATTTTGCTATTAATTCTCAAATCCACTCCCTTCGGACTTGACCCCAACCCTTGGTTGGGTTACTTTACTATTCTATAAATGTAGACACTTGCATTGGAAGTTGTGTCTTGATTACACAAATGGCACCGCTGCCGGGGAGTGGTGTTATTTGAGAATTCTTAGATTAGTAGAATTTTTGTTCTTCTTAGTTGTAGTTTACTCACTTAATCTTTAGTTTTGTTTTGTTTGCTTGTGTGTGAATATTTCAGAAACCATGAGTGTTAACGGTAACAAAGTGGGCCTCCAAGATGACATCGAAAATCTCAACAATGTCCAAGAGCCCAACATTAATGGTCCTCATCTCATGGGAGGTATTCCAGCTATCTGGTTACCTCCATTCGAGGGAAATGCAGTGTTCCACATAACGAGCACTATGTTGCAACTCTTGCAACTAAAGGGACTTTTCAGCGAGTTGGCTCACGGGCATCTTCGAAACTTCGTGGATGTTTGTGGACCGTTCTCGTTCCAAAAAATATCTCAGGAGTCAATCTGGTTAAGATTATTCCCTTTCTCGTTGATGGGAGAGGCGTGCAAATGGCTGCCTGATTTGCCGGGTGAATCCATCACATCCTGGGAGGAATTGGTTACAGCATTTTGGGTGTGATTTTTCCCTCCCTCAAAGATGATGACCCATCAGGATAGCATTCAAATCTTTAACCGTCTGGAAGGAGAGCCTCTGCACGAGACTTGGTTACGATTCAAAAAGTTGGTGCTTCAATTCCCAACTATGGTTTACCCGATAATGTATTGCTGCTATACTTTTAACGGAGTTTGGACTCGATAAACAAAAGGGTAGTTGATCAACTTTCGCCTGGAGGCTTAATGCAGCAACCATATGCAGTAGCAACCCAACTTTTAGATGGCATAACAAATATCAACAGAGCGTGGTACACTCGCGAGGACCAAGTCTCTCATCTCACATTCAAAATATATAAGGAGAAGAATGAAAAAGATCATGAGAAATACCAAAACATGGCCAAGATCATGACACAACTTTACATTCTATCCAAAGATATCATGGGGAATGGTGGCCGTGGTGTCAATTTTGTGGGGATCGGGTGTGCAAATTATGAGGAGATGAAGTTTGAAGCCTTGTATAACGAGGAGATAAACTTTCTATCCAACCAAGGCGGTGGCTATCGCTCAAACTACCCAAGGCAGGGAGGTAACCAAGGATGGGCTAGAGACGAAGGCTGGAAGGATCGATATTGTGAATGGAGGGACCGTAATTAGAATTGGAAGGATTGGTTCAAGGATACATATGTGCCTCCACATGAGCGCCAAAAGCCTAAGGACTCAAAAGGTGGTAGGTACGAGGATATTTTCTCATGTATTCTCCACAAAGTTGAAGGGTCAGACAAATTGTTAAAAGGCATGAAAGAAGATGTTTCCACCCTTATCTAGACCATCACCTCCCATTCAGTTTCATTCAAGCAGTTAGAGACCCATATGGGTCATATATCGTCTCACCACAATCCAAGACAGCAAGGGGGTTTACATAGTGACACTATGGTCAACCCCAAAAATGATGTTTGAAGGTGGACTTGCTTTGTGCCACGACGTTAAATAAGGTGTTGTTTGGGAGGCAACCCAAAACTCTTTAGTACTTTATGTTGCTTGGATAAAATAATGGTGTGTTGATTGTGTAGTTGGAAGTGTGGAAAGTGCTCAAAAAGTACATATTGGCGAGCAACAAGTCTAATCAGTAAATCTCCGAACGGTTCGGAGACCCCGAACAAGAACACCATTAGACTCAAGACCTATTTACATTGTAGTTTGTAATACTCGGCGAGCGCAGGAAATTCTTGGAGAATCACAGACCATGTCGGCGATCACGGCAGAAACCGCCGTTTGGACTCCCACAATACATGGAGGTTCTGTAAACTTCGGCGAGGTAAATGACTTCTTGGTGTTACGCTGAATAGATCGGCAATCAGAACTAATGTCGCCGAATGGGCGATAATTCGATGGTTTTGCAAGCCAAAGGTTTAAAAGTTTTAAACTCATTCACTTTCCTCACTTTTTATTTTCCCAAACTCACACCCGCACACTAGTTCCTATATTTTTGCATTTTTAGAATATTTTTAGTGCTGATTTGTGCTCGGAGTTGGATTACATTGTCGTCTAGAATTTCAATCTTCTCTTAATCGGTACCAAAGGTTGGTTTCTAAGCCCTAAGCTTCTTGTACTGAAAGTTATACTCAATTGAAATGACATTATTTTGATGATGTGTGTTGGGCCTCTCTGGTAGGATTAGAATATTTATTTGCCGGTTAGGGTCGCAAATCTTACCTGTACTAAGTTAAATAGTTAAGTCCTGAAGGTTGTGCTTTAAATTGGATGAAAAATTGTGGGTGGTGCATAATTGTCCCTGGGTCTAAGCCTAATTTGAGTAGTGCATACCTTAATTTTTTTTCGGGGGTTGCGGGGTTGAATTCGGGAAGTTGGGTCAAAAGCAGACAGGTTCGGTTATTTGGCGAGCTAGGTCGAGCGCGCCGAACCACTCAACAGTTCGCCTAAAGTCTCATCTCACATTTAATTCAACGCTAACTGTGATGTTGAATTTTGTAACTTTTGGCGAGAAGCATGATGTCATTGAATGTGTTCGGCGTCCCACCGAAAGACTTTTGGTTCACCTTTTGTCTGCACCCTTATATTCTCTATACACTGCACTCGATGAACTGCCTAAGTAGTTGTGCTTTTTGCCCACTAGTTCGGTGAAATGATTATGCAATTGAACTGCCCTGCTTTTGTCTGAATAATTTCTAAAAAAAATTCAAAACTTTGTAGAAATGGCTAGACCAAAAGTAGCAGGAAGAGACATACCACCCCGACAAACAAGAGAGATAAATTTCAGGAAAAATACAAAGGCAACAAATCCTCCCAAAATGGAAAATGAGAGCAAGAAGCCCAATGCAAACAAGAGAACAAATCCCCGAGACCCTACTATTCACTCGTGGAGACGTGGATTCTTCACAGCTATCCACTCCTTTTTGGCATCTCATGACTTGGAAAATCTTAGTAAGTCAGCTACCGCTGAATCTTCTGAGGAAGCTCAAGGGGCCATTATCAAGTTCCAGGCTGACACATCGGGCACTGATACCCAAACAAATGGAGCGACTGTGTAGACCGGATTCCTCTTTACCTCTCTGTCTGTCTTACTTTATTTTGACTTTTGGATTTTGGGTTATTTTTATTTGAGGACAAATTGCTTTCATTTGTGGTGGGGTGAGGTCCACGTTTGTGTGTTGTTTGATGTTTGTATTTTGTTTATATTTTTGTGCTTAAATTATGTTAAATACTACTTTCTATGGATGTTTAAGCTTTTGGCCACCTCTCATATGTTGAATGTGGTTGTTCTTTTGCAAAATTTGAGTCTCAGTTCCGATCGATACTGATGATTTGAATAGTGCTCTCAATCGAACGAACATGAATGCACTGCTACGATAAGGCCAAATGATGTTGCATAGACAATATGTTAACTCTTTGCATCTCGTTATGACTAGCCTAGTATGGAATTAAGTCTCTTGTGATGATCGCTGCACACTAGCAGTAGTGTGGAGTCTTGTTTAACTGATAGTGTCAATGCCTAGTGTGATGAGCTTACCTGTGAACTGTGCATGATGGATCCTAGAATTTTCCCCGTTTGTCCGGTCAACTAAGTGATGCTATCTCCTGATATGATCTTAGGCAAATTCTTAGAGTGTGAGCCAATTTGACATATACCTCCTTTATTGCCGACCTGGTGAGTGTGTGTGAACCTCTTTTAAACACCCATTGAACCTTATCTTCCTTTGGAAGAAACTTGATGAAACCTAGACATTTCTTTATCCATTACCCATAATCCTCATGAAATTGTGGTGAGTTAAATAGCCAACTTAGGCCAAAATCCTAAGTTGGGGGTGTGGTGAAAAGATAGGGGCAAGTCAAGAAGTGCAAGGAAAGTATCCTCTTAAGTAGTCACATCTTGAGAACCACCGGTTAAGGGATAAGAGAGAGATCTTATAGAGTTCGACTCTATGGCACGAGGCAAGAGTAATTAAGAAGTGGAATGTTAAGCGTCTTATAACCTGTCACTCATAAGTGTGGCGCGCTTCACAGTTATGAACAAGACTCTACTCGATGTGGCCTATGAGACATGAACCTAAATTATCCCAAAACTTTATGCTCTGATACCAAGTTTGTAACGACCCAGGAGTACCCTCTAGAAGTTACACAGCGTACTCTACCCCGAAGGGGTCTAGTACTAGCCCTTAGCATACATCAATGCATACATCATAGAATAAAAGGGGAAAATGTAAAGCATTTTCTTCAACAATCAAAGTCACTTTAGTAAAATAGAAAGTAGTCTAAACATTGTCTCATTGGCTATCCAATACAATCGAATACTTAGACATATAGGGATACAACCCTTACATAGTTCTACAATGAAACTAATAAAACAAACTACTAAGCTATCTACTAAGTAAGATGTTTGTCCCCGAAATTGAGGACTCGTCAACTAGCTTGGAGGATCACCTATTCCAAGCTTGAACCATTAGATTTCATCCCCATGAACCAACTCCCTACATTGTAGAAAATATAGAATTATGGGTTAGCACGAAGATGTACTAAGTATGGTAGCCCTGCATAAAATACTTAAAACATGCATAAAGGGGACAGTTTAGTTGAAGCCATGCTATGCACTTTTGAAAACCATTTTTGAATGAGTTGGAGAACATAGGTCATAAACAACTCACACATAGTTCATTAAGCACAAGGATAACAAAATCACCATAACCATAGTCTCCAATCATAGTCATAATGCACATATCATCTATTATAAAACATAGTGCTCATGCATAGTCAAATATCAAGATCATAACATCATAGTAGAACAACAACATAAGTAACACTAAGCTTTGCTTGTGCAATGCATAGATAGGGTCCATAGTCCTACCTACACTAAGTATCACTTCTAGGCGCCATGTTCATACGTGGAATACATTAGTCTCATGAATAGCTAATACACATAATCCAGAGACATTCATAATCGCTTAACTCATGTCAAGGAAATGTAGATCATATTATATACCCACATAGGACATGCAACAACTCAAAAATCATCATCATGCAATGGAACCATACCATCACTACTCTTGAAGACTACTCATCATGTATGAGTGGCATCCCATACTACCCCTCACTCAAAGTACGTCCTCTTATGAAGTTAATAGTGATAGTTCATGCATCATATTACTAGATCATACATCATAGTCATAATTTATGTACTTCATATCATAAGTAAACCACCCCCATAATCCCTTTACAAATTCACTTGTGCCATGTACATATGAAGTCCCATACCCCACATCTACTAAGCAAACCCATTAAGAAGTCATAAGTGTAGTCACATATATATTCATAATTCATGGTTCATGTTCATAGTCTTGTGCTTGTCATGTATTGTATCTTGTCATGTCTTTATACTTCTACTTGTCATGTAGGGAAAGATGATCGTAACCGACATTGACTATGTGAGCTACATAGAATCAAATGTCATGAACCCACAATGAAAAGAGGTGTCACATTTGCCTAAGGTGAAACGAACATGTTTAGCTTATAGGTGCATCCACTAGCTAAGAACCTATGTGGGTACACGGTTAAGGGATAAGAAAATAGCTTCTAGAAGAACCTGGACTCCGACGCCAACGGGTTTCCATCTTATGAGATAACTGTGTTGGGAAGCCGTACTAACTAACATATTGGCTTCCCTCTAATTTTCATAACCTCTCGGTGCTAAGCCTAATTCCCTTTAGAAAGTTTTATTCAGCCTTTACTTTATATTCATGTTCATGGAAGGGTGACATAACACACAATCCAATACACTATCAAGGTAGCTCATGGATTCATTAGGTGAGAATGTCCTTCCAACCTTAGAATCATTGACATGTGAGTAAACCTTTCACATCATATTCATGGTACTACTGAGATTAACCTATCATTTAGCACAACAATACTTTCATAGTATTTCCATAGCATGCATATTCATAACATGTCATTCATAGTCATAATATCACGGTAATGTATATTTCATGCATAATAGAATGTAAAGGTGATGAGTCTACAAATTGGACTCATTTAGGGATTTATTTTGATAAGAATAGTGTCCTCGAACGCTTATTTTGTCTAAATATCTGATGAAAACTCTTAAGTTTAAGAAATTTCAAGTTTTATTGAAAGCATGGACTCTTAGGCACAAAAAGGAACAGCAAGGCTGAAAAGAATGAAAAAGCTGAAGCTTGAGCATCGCCAAGTACACATGGCGATTCACCGAAGGGATTCACTCCGCCCTTTGTTCCAGTGAGCGAAGCCCTTAAGAAGAAGGATCAAAAGGCGATGAAAGGGTCAGTCGACGCTTCGCCAAATATTTCTGCAAAGTAGTACTATACCACCCAATGTACCAGGACACAAACATGTTGAAGACAAAGCACAAACGGTGATGAACCAAAAGAAGGTCAAATCGCCGAGTTGATCGGCGATTCCGACTAATGTCGCCGAATGACCCACTGCAGCACAAATTTCTGAATCTATAAATACTAGCTATCTACTAGTTTTTAGGGGCCCAAACATTATTGTAATTTTCACTTTAGCTTTCATATTTTCTCTCAAGTTTGGAAAGGGTTTTGTGGGAGACTTGAAGAAAGGAATTTATCTTCCCCAAATTGGGAGTGGGTCTTCTCTATTCTTCTTTCTTTGCTTGAATCAAGGTTTAGTTTCTTATACCCATTTGATCTCTCTATCATTTTAGGTATAATTTTTTTATATCTTGATGTGTGGCTAAAAATCCCCATTCTTGGGGTGTGATTTAGCAAATATGTGTTGATGTTATTGTTGAGTCTTGCTTGTTGATAGCTTAGTTGTATTTTAATGGTGATTTCACCTAGTGGTAGTGGTTTAATCCAAAGAGTTTGTAGTAGCAAATACAAATTTACCCATGTGTTTTCAGCTTGCCCGAGAGGAGGTCGCGAAACCAAAACCACTAGACTGATGGCCTAAGAAGTGGGTTGACATGAGGTTCAGCCCGAGAGGGTGACCCCTAGTCCCATATCCTAACACTCAGGTCGAGACAGTAAGTGGGGTAAGGCGTAGGCTAGTCTTCATGCGGCAAATGGGAGTTTGAGAGGAACCAATTCGGAATGGGGTAAGTTGCCCAAGAGGGAACTTATTTCCATCTAAAGCTTAGCCTAGTCACTATTATCTTGCAAATTTCCTATCTAAAGCATGTACCCAACAATTTATATCAATATATATTGCGGTCACACCCCAAGAACTTCTTCCCATACTTGAATTTTCTTACTATTTTTGTCATTTTAACAATACTTGTGACAAACCCCCATTGATATTTGACACATTGGTGTCACTCACTTGAATTTACTTTGTTTCTATTCGATAATTTCTCAAAGTACAGCTAACTAGAACAAAATTCTAGCCTAACTACTATTTTCACTACCACTCCCTTGGGACACGACCCTAACCCTTGGTTGGGTTACTATATTATCGATGATCGTAGACACGCATACTGTAGGATAGTGTCTTTGGTCATGATATGCATCAAAATGGCGCCGCTGCTGGGAGTTGTGTTGCGTGAAAATGTAGTTAACTATAGCTTTTTGTTCTTTTTAGTGTAGTTTTTACTAATTTTACTTTTAGTTTTGTTTCTTTGTTTATTGTTTGTGTATGCAGGTCCTCTACCTAGAGCCAAAAGAGGGGTGGCCTCATGAAAATAAGGAAAACCTTACTAATGAAACTTGAGTGAGGAGTTATGTCGTGCCACGACGTTAAATAAGGCGCTTCTTGGGAGGCAACCCAAGGTTGTAAGTTTAAAAATCTGGACTGTATTATTTGATTGTCAAATGCCCATAATTTTTGTGCTTTATAATGAATTGGGTTGTGATTACGTGTCGTTAGATTGACTGGGTCGAGCTCGCTAAATCGTTCGGCGGTTCGCCCAATATCTCTGTCTCACCCTTAATATCGTTACAAATATGATCTTTGAGTCTGTAACTTCGGAGAGAAGCCATGGGTCACCGAAAACACTGGATGACTCACCGAAAGTATTCTTGATCACCCTTTGTATGCTATTCTAACCCCTAATGCACTGTAACTTTCGGCAGACAAACCCATGCTCGCTGAAAGGACATTTCCATCGCCGACTTGCTATAATTTGAAGTCAATCATTTCGATGAGCCTGAGTTAGCTCGCCAAAGAGGTTCGGCGACTCGCCGATCCACTTGGCGAGTCTTCCTGCAATAGATTGCCTGTGCTTCTATTTGATTTTTCCCCTAACTCTTCCTAATCTTTTGTGGATATGTTACGTACAAATCAAAAGATGCAACCCAAGAAAGCAACAAAGGGCTTTAATATAAACGAATGGGGTTCAAATCCTCCAAAGAGAGGAAGAGAAGAACTCCCATCGGGAGACAAAGGCAATAGGAAGAAACATATAGCAAAGAAACGAGTAGCTATTGAGACCCAAGTTGATTGGTATGAACCTGAAGATGATCAACCCTTGATTCACCAACAGAATAGGCTCCGAGATAGACCTCAACCCATACCCACCAAAGTTTCATTAGTTGCGGCTCTTCCTGAATCGGATGCAGTGCCAGCTCAGGCACCCCAGTAACTCCTGCACTCCCTATCTTTCCGCCAGCTAGACTGTTGAACAAGTTAAAAGGTGAAGGGGTACGAACTATCATAGAATAAAAGCTTTTATCTATAGATGGCATAGAAGGTAAATATCCCGATTTTGAGTTGTTCACAAGACCCCGAGGCCCTTACATTCCTTCCTGGGTTAGGGAATTTTACACAACCTATGGTGAGTTGGTTCCCAAGAATAAGAAGATGGCAAGTGAGTGTAGACCGGTGAAGTCGGTCAGAAGCAAGACGGTTGAGTGCCAAAAGAGGGTTGAACTTCGTGTCTCTTTTTGCTTTTTTTTTCCTCCATCTTCCTAAAGGAAAAAGTGTGGAGTGCCACACATAGCTTATACTCAGTTTACCAGCATAGTTACTTAACATCGTAAAAGATATTTATACAATCAAGTCACCTCGATCACAAATAAATCACTATAATAAAATTATTTGGTTACTTAGTACTGGCAAGTGGAAATTGAGAGAGTGGTAATATGAAAGGGTAGCAATATTGCAGTCTTCTCTAAAACAAGTGAGAAGGGTATCTTCATGGGTATAGTGTATATGAGTTGCTGCCAAGTCTAAGATTAAATGTAATTGTTATGTTATTTTCTTTCCAGATGAGCTGAAATTATTGATGATTCACCTCCAAATGATTAAATACTCATAACTAGAAATCTTTATCTTACTATATAGGAAAATGCAGAGTTATTTCACATTTTATTTCAGCAGACACTTTTACTAGGACTAATCTCACAGCTTGATCCTGAGATAATTCAGTGCAAGTACTCGAGTCCTAAAAGAGTATCCCACTTTACAACTAAGGAGTGTTAAATTCTACATCCCCCAATAAATCAACGTAGCAGTAGATACCTTTGCAGTTCATAAGACATCTGTAAATCGCAATATAGGATGATGGAAAAAGAGGAAAATCAACTTCAACAACACCAAGACACTCTACTGCAAACACCCAGACAAGCATAAAATCGAAGTATTATTGCAGATTACAGATTTCAAATTAATGCAGATTACAGATTACAATTCCAGATTGCAGGTTCCAGATTCCTCCCAGCAGCTACAACATTATTCAGATTTCATGAAAGTGGATGTGTAATTCAAAGATCAATACAGATGCCCAACAATTCAACAAGAAAATGAATTCAGCTGTAACAGAGTTTCAAAAGCAACTTAGAGCTCCAATCTTAGAGCTCAACAATTCAGCTGCAACAATTCAACTTTGTTTTACTTTTGGTGTAGCATGGAACTTTCAGATGAAGCTTTAATCTATCTTAGAGCTCCTATAATTCCTACAGATTTAGATAGAGAAAAATCCCAAGATGTTCTCTTGGGAACCCAGGCAGAACTGGAATTGGTGGAATTCTCATAAACTTCGAAAGAGATATATGTTTTGCTTTTACTTTCCCTATGGGGCAGGGTACCAACAATCAAGCTTAAATCAAGGTGGAAAAGGGGAAGATGACACAACAAATTCTAGCAAAACAGAGTCACAATCACACAAGATCAATACACTCTACTCCAAAGAGGGGTCCTGTAAATTAGGATAGCAGTCGCACCAAACAAAGCATGGAAAATGAGGAAACTCAACTCCAACAAAACCAAGACACTCTACTGAAGACACCAAGACAAGCATAGAATCGAAGGAACCACACAAAATACCTTTTGGAGGACTAGGAATAAATAAGAAACGAAATAGAGATAAAAGGAAAACAAGTAACATGCAGAACAAGCATACTTTGGGCTTTTCATGTAGTTGTGCCATATATGAGCACCATTAGGCGAAGATGATCTTGAACTCGAGCAGTTGATTTTCCATTTCTGTAGGTCAAAAAGTAGTTAGGATTACCACGAGTTGTTCCTTGTAGTTTTCAAAGTACATTTCTTTTGTGAGATGGTTATAATTCTTCTTAAACATCGAGACCTACCACATGATATAGATGTATTACTAGTAAACAGTCTAAAAGAACTTTAGTTACATAATTAAAACAAATTACAGACTACGCAAACTTTCTCGAAGAAATTCTGGCTGCTACAAACAAAGAGTAAGGTCTAACACTCAAGCTACTTATATTTGGAAGGTACAATTTTAGTTTCTTGCCTCCACAGTGTCTAACTCCAACGCAACCTTCTTTTTCATTCGTCTGGAAAGAGATGACTCTTTCACTACTAGGTGTTGCTCCATTCTCAAGTATTAGGTAATAGAATTATCCAAATTTATTTCAAGAAAATGTAAACCTATTCCTAGCCAAACCATTGAATTTAACACTAGAACTTGAAAGATAAGAAAAAAGGATACAGTGAAAAGATATCTTACTTCACTAAAAGGTTCCTTCACATCATCGCTCTCAACACTGCTCTCCTGAAATATTTGTCATCATCAAAAAAGATATTAATAAGAAAAAAGACAGCAGAATATGAAAATGAAACAAATGCATGCTTTTTGACTATTCGTGCATGTAATTACATGCTTAGACAGAGTTAGAAGACAACCTAGAGCAATCTCAATGACTTACATAGTTAGGAAATATGACCATGTCAACATCTTCAGGTATATCTGCCAGAAGTCTCTGTAAAGAATACTCACTAGTTCCAGGCTTCCAATTGGATGCATTAGCTCATCAGTATCAAGATGAATGATCCAGTCCACGCCAGCTTCCTGTAAAGTTACAAGGCAATGAAGTGGATCAAAAGGTAACCATAACTGGAAACATATACTATGTCCACTTTTCTAGTTTAGAGGTTCAAAGGTGACTATACGAAGAATGCTTTCAGCCTAATAAAATGAAGGCTAAAATGAGTGGCACTAAGCTTATATATCCTGAAATTTCTAAGCTTCCAGCCTGAATATTGATAAAATGAAGGCTAAAGTCTCATAACCTGTTTCTTAGGTTGCACTGAGAAAGTTCAAATGGAAAGATTGTTGGTATCCAGCCAGTACGAAGATTGCAAGCATTGTTGACTAAGAACTGCTCCGAGAGAACGTGGTGTTTGTCATTGGAAGGAACGGACTCTTATACCAGTATAACAAAGTTATTGAACTATGGCATGAGCATTACCAATCTCAATATTTGGTTCTATCAAGATCTCCTGGAACTGCAATGAGGTTATCTTCATTGTCACTGCAAGGTTCTCTTTTCATGCTTTCAACAGATGGTGGACTAGTTGAATTTAATTGGAATGTGTCCAACGAATGGAATTGGATAGAATACGGAACACCAGATCTAAGTGTCATTCTTGTTTGTTCACCGGGACCATGCTTCACAGGAGCTCATTTGCTCTTAATAGGTTCAGATGGAAAAGTGTATCTAAGGTTCTTGGACGATGGAGCATGGAAATGGAGAAGTTGTGGCTTACCATATATGGAAAATGAAAAACATGTATCTGATAATCATGATCGTAAAGAAACTTGTACTTCCGATATCTTGCAGATCATTTAGAGAAAATTGAAGAAAACCTCCAAGCCTTTAACAAAAACTATGACTCCAAGGTTAGTGTTTATTTACAATTCCTCTACTTGCTTCTTGAATATTTGGACTATGTTATACGGACTTTCCATCCCTTTGCACAATTTTGATTCCAAACATTCCAAACTACGTGATCTCACTACAAATAACAGGGAAAAGATGACAACTCCTCTTTCACACAAATATAATCAGAAAAGGTTATGAAGGAGAAAAACTTTCAGAAATTGCCCAAATTTGTGAGAAATATTGAAAGTACCGTACCTGAAACAGAGTCAATGAAGCCAGATGTTCTTCCTCCGAAGCAAAGAGGTGATGGGTGACCCACTTCTCAACGGACTCATCGCTCCTGACCTACCTGACGATAACCCGCACCACCCTTCCTCAAAGGTTGAGAAGAAACCTTGTTTTATCTCCATTTCCTAAAAACATCAAAAGTCCCAACACTTTTTTCCACCAAAAAAGGAGACCTAAGTTTACCATGGATGAAATTTCCAAGTCATAAGTCAGATAAACGCATAAGAATGGAGAATTGAGAATAAGCGACTTAGCTAAACTGATTGAGAATAAACCTTTGAATGAAATTTAGGGCTTTTGTTTTCTTAGAAATTGGGGGGAAATAGAAAATATATGGGGAGCTTATTATATTATCCAAAAATATGGTAGTACTCTTATTTTGTGAAATTCAGGCAAAGAGTTATTGGAGGGAACTCGTTAGTTTAGCTTATTTTTTAATGAGTATTTATAGGGCACACTTATAAATATTTGGGGGAAAATTTGGCCATAGATTTCCCAAGTAATATTTGGGAAAAAAATTTGTAAATAGCATTTGTCCATACAATTTGTCATTAGTTGATAAATATTTTTGGCAAATATCTCAAATTTCCCAAATTTTCATTTTATTTAGCTTAAATATTTTTGTGTGTGCATTTCCATCATTGTGCCGTATGTTTTAAAAATTAAACTTTCATCTTATTTAACTTAAAAATTAAACTTTCATCTTATTTAGCTTTAAAATAAAATGTTCATCTTATTTAGCTTAAAAGTAAGATTTTCATCTTATTTATGCTTAAAAATAAAACTTTCATCTTATCTAGTTTAAAAATAAAACTTTCATCTTATTTAGATTAAAAATAAAACTTTCATTTTAAGTTTATTAAAGTAAAAGAAAATTTATTATTAAATTTATCCACATTTTAATTATCGATCAAATATAATTATTAAGTGAGTAATAAAAAAACTAATGAAATTATGTAATTTAGTAGTAAAGTGAACATTTTAAGAGATATCAAAATATAAATAAACATAATAATTGCGCGAATAAATTCAACTTATGATATAATCATAAATTAAAAAAATTGTATTTATAAAATGTAATTTTTTAATAGAAAAATATATTTATCATAAAAACAACAAATAATTAAGGTTGTACAGGCGAGTCCCAATTATAGAATCTTTTAATGGGTAAAGATAACAAACGGGTCAAGACCCAACCCAATTCAAATTTGCTTGAGTCAAGTCCGTTAATGAGTTATAGAACGGGTCAAAACTCAATCCAACCCAAATTGTACTATGTTTTACTTCTTTTATTGTTCTTTTTACAATATTTTAGTACCTAATAAAATTATTATTTTTCTGTATAATGGCTATATATAACATATCAAATTTTTAAGAGAAAATACATAAAAAAACCCCTGAACTTGGTCGGATAACTTACTTTAGTACTTAAACTACACGGGCGTTTAAATACCCCCTTAAGATCTTTCAAGTGATTTTTTTTCCACCCTGAGACTATAACACCACTTTCACCCGCCACATCATAGCCACGTAAGTGCCACATCACAGCCATGTAGGCACCATGTCATTAATCTATATTTCTTTTTTACTTATTCACTATTTTTTCTTAAACAATTTTTAAAATTAATTATATCAATTGATTAATTTATAATGCATACCCCCACCCCCATCCCCACCCCGTCTCTTTCTTCTTCCTTGTTGTTCACCATTATTCCAACCTTCAATACTTTCTTTTCTTCTTCTTCACTATTCAACAATTTAAGGGGGTATATAAACACCCGTGTTGTTTAAGTACTAAAGTAAGTTTTTGTGCCAAGTTCAGGGGGGATTTTATGTCTTTTCCCAATTTTTAAAAAAGTTCTTTAAGAATATTTTGACAAGATTTCTGTTGAGTCAATATTTGTTACATATCACCTAAATTTTAATGGATTGAAATGACTTAACCTAATAAATAAGCAGATCAATAACCCATCCAAACTTAAACGGGTTTGGCGAATGGGCTTAATTTTGCCAATCCTAACTTTTGGCAAGCTATATTGTATAATCAGTGTTAGGGTGGAGGTTCGAGATTTCTAAATTTTGAATTCAATAACTCGAAATTGGTAGTTAAAAGTAGATACAAATATCAAAATTTTAAATTTTAGTTAGGTATTTGGTATTTGGTATCTGGTTTCTAGTAAAACTTTTTTCATTTTGTATTTCATTTGTAATTCAAATAATATCATTACTAAATTGTGATTCTGAATTTATTCTCTTAGATATAATAATTTGAGTATTACCTTTAAAACTAAAATATCCACATGAAAATTTTGTATTTTATTTTAATTTTAAAATATTGCTTGAGAGCTTCTCATTGATTATTGTTTTATAATTTTTTCCATTATATATAGTATGATATCAATTATGTGATCTTATTAGTATAAGTATGATATTTTTCATATTTCTAAACAATATCTTATATCAAATTTAAACATTTATCGGCTTACATTGAAATTTTTATTTACTACTTTTAAATTTTCTTGTTCATATGTAGCGTTATTGTGTTAACATTTTGTCATGTGTGTGTTTTTTTAAAAATATTTGTTCACTTATGTCCTTCTATTACTCATCTTTTAATATAAATAAAATTTTAGTTTCTTGCTTTCACAACTCTATTTATTTCTTGTCATACTTTTATTTAATTAATCAAGTATTATACGTGATGTTGGAATCTGATTGATGATTGCACTGCACAAACAAAGAAGATTAGTGAAAGAAACAAGGAATACATACATGTTTGAAATATTTTTTATTTGAATTTTTTTTGTTTTTTATAAAATAATTTTAAAAAAAATAAATTTTATCATAAAAACATACGTAAGATGTTTAGAATTATTCCTTATGATTATATATTATGTTATATATTTATAAAAAAATATGTTTATAATTTGTCGATTCCGTTTCGTAATATTTTGATTTTTCTAAAAAACAATCAAAACTAATTCAAATAAAATACTATTGGTATTTTAAAATGTAAGTTTGAACGTTTTTTTAGGGATAAGATTAGTTAGTATTTTAAATTCAAATTTTAAATTGATTATTTAATGGTTGTGGGTTCTTTTAATTTATTTTTTTTGGATTGGAAGTTTTTTCTTTATATTATTAAATAAGGTTTTTCATATGGATATAATTTAATATAATTTAAAAATGAAAAAAAAAACAACCCTATTTAAAGTATGAAGATCCACAATTTTTAAATTATTTTATAAATTGTTTTGATAATCAGTTTTAATTTTTTTTATATTATTAATTTAAAATAAATTTAGAAAAAATAAAAAAGAAACTACCCCATTTAAAAATAAAAAAATCACACTTCTTCCTTCTTCTTTTTTAATTAAAAGTGAGGCCCTTTAAACCTCATTTATTTAAATCAAAAAGAAAATATATCATCAAAACAAAATTTTTTTAAAAAAAAGTTGAAAGAGAAAGGCAAAACCAAATTGGGCAACCAAAGAAGGACATAGAAATTCATCTTCTTCCATCTCTATGCCACCGCCACTGATGATCTCCAAGCACCAGTCGCTCGCCGGATATCAACTTCCCAATGTCGTATCTCCATCATTTCAGCTGCTTCCACACTCAAACTTGACTTCGGAGATCGGAATCTATGGAGACCTCCCAATTTGAGAAAATGATGCTCTTGTGTGCTGCTATAAAATACTCTAGGTACGACTTGAAAAACATTATATATGAACTAGAACTCCCTTTCTCTAGTCTAATCATTGATGGGTTGAGTCCCACAAAGAGATTAATACCACCATCTAAATTTAGAACTTTGAATTGGAAAACTAACTCATTTTTGCTTACACGATTTATGGGTTTGCAAAAATTTTGGATTGGATCTGTAGAGGACGCACATAAGAGCTATCAATAATCGAATACACCACTAAGAACTTCGGAGTCTTGATTTCGTACCACTTTGGACACCCATATGCTCTCGACAGGTGCATGGTACGGTTGGTTAGCGAAATAGCTTCAGACTTTAAAAGTTTGCTAAAGTTATGCATCAATTTTATATTCCTTCATTCTTATCGATACTTGTATATCTTATTGTTGTGTAGTACTTGATAACTAGATAATCTAATTAGTACCTGAGGAATCTTTCTGGTTGATTCTTATGTATGGAGTGGTACAATTTTCTAAATTTATTATCTTATTGGCTGTTTTTGGGACTTCATGGAAAGAATTGAACTCATAATTACCTGCAAAAACAAAAACTACGTTAGCAAAAAAATCAGCAAGAGTATTTCCCTCCCTGAAGGAGTGTTGTACTCTTACTGATATATAATTTTTTATTCTATTGATGGAGTTGACCTCCATTGTCACACTCCAAGGTGACTCCCACTCTCCATTAAGAATATTAACCATTGACAAAGAGTCAGTCTCAATAATAATTTGTTGAAAATGTTTGTCTAAACAGTAATGCAGACCCTCTCTAATTGCAATTGCCTCTGCCTTCAAGTTAGAAGAATCAACCAACTTCACACCCTTAGCCCCGACTAGATTACCATTATGATCTCTCACACAAAAAGCAGCAGAACTAGGACCAGGATTACCCTTGGAAGCATCTAAGACGGGTAACCCTCCTATCTTTTCTTCCTCGTTTAAAACTATAGTAAAATCACCCCCATTAAACCAAGGCCTATCAATACCATCTACAACCTGATATAGATCCTCCCACAAGTTCAACCTCTGCTTAGCATCACACTTAGCATATACAATTGTAACATTAAAGCTCTGGGGCTGAGTTTGATGCTTCAAACTCAAAGTGAGTTGTTGTTCAATATCTTTGACAATAGTGATGTCAAAGTCATGATTAGTAAAGATCCATATATCTCCATTGTAATTTGAATTGGCTCGTGGCATTTTTAATCTTCTCCTGCATTTATTGATTTATCTAACATGCTGAAAAGGCTCAATTAATGCAACAAAAGCGAAGTGGTGAACCTTATGCAACATTTGAACCCTTTGAAAAACTTGTTGTGACTTCACTGATCTAATATTCCAAATAAAGGCCTTCATCATTAATGAGATATAGCTTTATTTCTCTTTGGTTGAACTCTGATTAGTTGCGTACTCTCACCACTGCCCTGCTTCTTTCCTTTTCTAGCTGTCATCTCTCTCAATCTCGACTATAGGGCTTTAGATTTTTTGGGATCATGAAGAACAACACCGTAGGGGATGTTGAAACGAGCACGATGAGGTTTCACCGGGAGCAAGTTCAGAATGTCACTGGGTCTGCCAGTGGTGGCGACGGTGAACTGTGTCGATAACACTGGTGCGAAGAACATGTACATCATTTCCGTGAAAAGCATCAAGGGAAGGCTTAACAGGTTGCCATCAGCTTGTGTTGGAGATATGGTAATGGCTACTGTGAAGAAGGGTATGCCAGATCTCAGGAAGAAGGTTATACTTGTTGTCATTGTTCGTTAGCGCAAGCCATGGTGTTAGTTTCGTTCTTTCCGTCCATCACTAGCCAAGGTTCATTTGCGTTCAAGGTCACCAGTGAAGTCGGTTGTGGTGGAATAGCTTATTTCAGCTCGTCATTATCTCAGTCGTTGCTCATAACGAGGTAAAGCACTCTTAGCTCTTTTATTGATTCAGTTTGCACTAAATGTTTGATAATGATGTGTTCTTTGATTGGTTCTAAGATTCTCTTACATGATGTGTTTAAGTCTAACTTTTTTTCTTAATCTTCATCTTATTTTCATTGAAATTGGTAGTGTAGGTTTCGTTTCTAATATCACTTAGTGTCTATTTTTAAATTATTTCTCTGTTTGTAGTCTTCATAATTCATGGTCACTATGCCTTGTTTTAGCTTGTTTCACTGGTTCATCATGATATTGTTCTGTTCTTATATTGTTGAAATAGTATTCATTCTTTCGTTATGTGTTTGGAGGGTGCCGAATGAGTTATGCAGTTGCACATTCAACAGATTTTGAATAGAAGTTGAATTTTGAGTTTGTATTCTTTAAAGAATGTTCAAACAACTGTTTGTGTCTTGTTTTAGGAGAGAAATGTCTTATACATGTCCTCTGTTGTCATACGTTGCTCATTATTTTTTTAGAGTATGAGAGTGTTGGCAGTTCACTTCTATAGTATTATTGATGGTGTTGTAATGAAGCCTTTGACATGTTTCGTATTATATCAGATTCCTTATGTTAATATTTTCTTATATGTGTGTCCAATTTAGTATTAAACATGTGTAGTTTCTTTCCCTATATGAATCCTGTTCTTCGTGATTATCATTTGTACTGCATATGTAGTATATTTTGCATGTTACAGTGATCTAGTTGAGCATGGATATGAAGCTTAATTGTGCTTATTAATTGTGGTATTAAGTTGATAATAAGCCCCCTCCTATCTTTGTCTAAATATAAAAATCTCTATCCTGATTTCAATATGTTCTTTATCTTAGTCATTTATTTGATGTTACTGCTCAATATTGCCATCCTATATATATAGCTTAGTGTGAGCCCATGATCATAAGTTTGAGTGGAAGAAAGGGGATTTTATGTAGTCCTAGAGCAAGTTTATAGTTTGAGTTGTATTGATTGGATTTTATAGATTTTTTCCACCTTCTAAGTGAAAGTTTCTAGTTTAAGTTGAAATAATTGGCTTAAAAATAAAATTTTTATTTTAAGTTTATTAAAGTAAAAGAAAATTTATTAACTTTTCCCTCTAATTTTTCATTAATTTTTCTAGTACGATAAAATTTTCCCTCCTATTAGTAATAAGAAACTTTTTTTTTTTAAAAAAAAAAACCTTAATCCTACTTAAAGTCTATATCGCCTCAGGCCCTCAACACATTGCTCAAGCAAAGAAATTCATGGTAGCCATCTTCATCCACAGGTAATCCTAACGTACTGGTTAAAATTTTGGATGCTCTACCATAAGCAGCCTTTGCATGTGAAAAGCAAAGAAAGAAAAACCACTGGAGTTCAGAAACTGTTCTTCTCGACTCCTCTCTTTTCGTATTATTTTTAAACATTTCATGTTTTCTTTTGGTTCTGGATATTAATTTTCACGTGTTGTGATCTTGATGGCTACCGTTAGCATCAACATGTAAAGGGTTAAGGAAGCTAACAATATCAGAAAAAGAACTACTCACTTGTCGAGCATGTGTTTAATCTTTACTGCTCATCTTACTTCTACATTAATATTATCTTTTTTTTCTTTAGTTCTCTGTCCAAATTAATAGCTATAGTTGTTTTTTGTTATATGCCAAAAATCTGTTTCTCGTTGATATCGCGGATTTAGATTCAGTGTTCTAAAACTCGACGTTGTAGAGATTTTTGGTACCATATAAGTCTACTTCCTTTATAGTTTGTATACTCTTCATGTATTCAGTTTTGAATAGGTCCTTGAATTAGCTTGGTGTCGAATTGTTTTTCTTCTCGTGTTAATTAATGGCTATAAGTTTACTAGTGTCAAGAAAAATTATCATTTTTGGCCTATTCTATTAAATTTAGAACTAGATTAACATAGAAATCATATCAATAGGAACCTAGTGTTGAAGTTCACTGAAAAACATTCATGTTTATCAAGTAGTTTCTTTTCATGTTTATAACTTAGAAATTACATTAAGGTATTCTGTTCTTTTCCATTTGTTGTTATGTGTACTAGAGACATGCTTTAAGAACGGTTATCTTTTCTCAATGGTATTCGAAGAGTAAGATATTAGGATGCCATTAAGCTAATGGTTATCTTTCCTAAGGGGTTTGCATTGCTTTCATTTTCTTCTTGAAATGCGCATTACAATATACTTTGGTAGTTGCAGTTCCAGCTGCCAAACCTCCCTTTGTCTTGAACTGCTTGTTGTTGTAAATAAACTGCAATGCCTTCCCATTCTCAATTGGGAATTCTCTACAAAAAATGGCAATATTGACATTCATATAGTTACATAGAAATACATGATCTGTCGAATTATTAAAGGGGAAATAGAAACTTGATGAACACTCCAAGAGGCAAAAATGAACACCACATGGCTATTGTCTACAGTTTAAACAGAACAATAGTTGAATCTAATTACCCTGTTATTAGTATGTTAAGCATGACAATGGTACCTACCGCAATTCCCACAAGCTTTCCCACCTATAGTTTGGCCTATGTTTTCCAAGTCGGTACCTTGTCTTCATGATGATTTTTGCTTGTACCTGAACTATTGAACTGATCTGGTTCAACATGATCAATACAAGAGTTGTGAGTAACAATATTATTTGTTTTGACGAAGAAAGAGTAATAATATTTTTACCTGTATGACTGTGAGTTTTCTGGGAATCTGCCTGATCCATTTGTTCTTAAGGTGTCTTAGGTCTCTCCTCATTGTCTGTATTATTTTTGTTATTCTTCTTTTTTTTGAGTTTGCCACTGTTCTTCCTGCTGATTTGGCTATTCTTCTTGGTAAATCTCTGTTCTGGCATATTCTATATTAGACTTCAGCAAACCTAGGAAGAATGTGAAAGCTTTAGTTTGACAGTCATATGAACAGTTTATTGTATGAACAACAAACCTATAATTGCAGGTAAGTATTGTACCCCCAACAAACCTAGGAAAAATGATACCTAGTTATGGTATGACATTAATTGTTTCATTTCAGTTTTTAAAAGCTTTGTCGTTTATATATTGAAAAAACAAGAACCAAGTAAATTCCGACATATAATGCAAGACGTCTTATTTGTTAAGTCAGCTTAGTCACTTTGCCTAGTTGACTTCTTTTATCCAGCAATTTAGATTCATCATGTACAAGTCTTGGAGAAGAACCTGTAATGATGTACCATTACCTTTGTCTTCATTGTTCCGTTAGATTCCCTTTTTGTCTCTCTTCCTCTTCTCTTTTACTACTTGATTTACTTGAGGTGAGTATATTACCTCAAGTACTGATAATTTCACATGACTAGCCTTCATAAATTATATTGATTTGTTGAAATTTAACTATTGATTTGTAGTTTGAAGATTACAAAGAAAGCAACCGTAGTGGAAGAACATTGATATCAATTTCAGGACTCTTTGTGTGGACTTTGCAGGTTAGTATGTGTTTGGTTGTTTTCTTTAATAGTATGGAGGTATTAGTCTTTAATAGTATGAGGGTATAATTCTTGTTTGCTATATGTATAGGTTATATACTTAATGGATAAAGTTGGATAAATATATTGAATAGGCTTGATCCTTTATATGAGAATGGAGCCAAAGAGTTTCTTCATTTTCCATCATTAGATAGGCCAGATGCATCTTCAATATTGGGTCCATGTCGAAAGTGTCGTAATATGAAATTTGTTCGAAAAGATTTGATTGTTGAACATATTGTGGTTGATGGATTTCTAACTAGTTACACTAGTTGGATTTATCATGGTGAGGAGCTATTTTCATCAAAATTGGTCAATTAGTTAGATAAAGGTGATGAGATACAAGACATGCTACATGAAGCATTTGGAATTCCTCCTACATCTTTTGTTGATATGAACACTAGTGCTGAAGGGTTTGATGGGTCAAATCAACATAACCTGGGTTTTGATAAGAAGATTGAATAATTCTTTCGCTTACTAAAAGAAGCTAAATGTGAGTTATATCCTGGAAGCAAGTAATCACTAATTTCGTTCCTTGTTCATCTATTACACTTAAAGTTTCTCAATGGATGGAGTAACAAATCATTTTTCATGCTATTAGAGTTGTTAAAAGATGTGCTTCCAAAAGGTGAAACATTGCCCAAGTCCTTTTATGCTTCAAAGAAGATTATTAAAGATTTAGGACTTGAATATAAAGAGATACATGCATGTCCAAATGATTGTATGATTTATTGGAATGAGACGAAAGATAGAATGTCTTGTAAGTTTTGCAAAGCTCCACGATACAAACAGTTCAAAGGTGCATCAGTTAATTCCAGTTCAGAAACATCAAAAATCCCATCAAAGGTGTTTAGGTATTTTCCATTAATACCACAACTTCGAAGACTATTTATGTCAGCTAAAACATCTGCTCAAATGAGATGGCATGCTGAAGGTTGCACTAGAGATGGGGTAATGCGACATCCTGCTGACAGTATTGCTTGGAGGAAATTTGATGAAGCACATACAGATTTTGCTCGAGATCCTCGAAATGTTAGACTTGGATTGGCTTCAGATGGCTTTAGTCCATTTAAGTCTATGTCTATCTCACATAGCACATGGCATGTTATCTTGATTCCATATAATTTGCCACCATGGTACTTCATGAAACAACCATATATGATATTATCAACTATTATTGATGGTACTCGTGCACCAGGTAATGATATTGATGTCTATCTATAATCCTTAGTTGATGAGTTAAAAGAATTGTGGGTTGGTGTTGCAACTTATGACATATCAAACAATCACATGTTTCAAATGCGTGCAACATTGCTTTGGACAATTAGTGATTTTCCAGAGTTAGGTAACTTATCAAGATATGGTGTGAAAACTAGATATGCTTATCCATGTGGTCTTACCAAAACTAAATATACAAGATTGAAAAATGGGCGAAAATATTGTTTCATGTCTCATAGACGATGGTTACCTCATGGACACAAGTTTCGAAAAGATAGAGTTGCATTCAATGGCCATGTGGATTTATATGGAGCACCTAAACGGTTGACGGGAATTGAGATTCTTAAGCAATTGAATAATGTTAAAAACAAGTTTGGTAAAGATCTATTGGCCAAATCTCGTAAAAGGAAATGGGTTGATGTTGATAAAGTGGTGCAAAATATATGGAACAAAAAGAGCATATTTTTTGACTTGGAATACTGGAAAGACAATATGATTCATCATAATCTTGATATGATGCATATTGAAAAGAATGTCTTTTGACAATATATTTTGGACATTTTTGAATGTTGATGGAAAAGGAAAAGATAATTTAAACTCCCGTTTAGATTTACAAGAGATGGGGATCTGAAAAGCTTTGCATCCTAAGAAAAAGGCTAATGGAAAATATTATCTTCCTTCTGCATGTTTCACATTGAGTAACACACAAAAAGACATCTTCTTACAAGTGTTAAACGATGTGAAAGTGCCAGACGGATATGCTTCTAATATCTCAAGTTGTGTTGATCTCAAGCAATGCACAATGCATGGGTTGAAGAGTCATGACTGCCATATTTTAATGCAACAATTCCTTCCTATTGCCTTGCAGAATCTCCTGCCAGTGAATGTACTTAAGTCATTGATTGAATTAAGTAATTTATTTAGGGGCATTTGTTCAAAAGATCTGAAGATAGGTGACTTAGAAAAACTCCAAGATCGAGTTGCAATAACTCTATGTCATTTGGAGAGAATATTTCCTCCATCTTTCTTTGATATCATGGAACATCTACTTATCCATTTAGCTGAAGAAGCAATGTTGGGAGGACCTTCACAATATCGCTCAATGTGGTTTATCGAACGGTATCATTTTGTTATTTTTTTATCATACTTGCAAGAAATTGTATTTGTATTCTAAAACTTTTCTATTTTAGGTTCTTTCTTTGTCTTAAAAACTACGTAAGCAATAGACGTTATCCAGAAGGTGCTATTGCAGAGGGAGGTTGGATAGACGAGTTAATGACGTTTTGCTCATGGTAGTTAGATGACGTGGAGACTAAGTCTAATCCACATTTAAGAAATGATGTTTTATCTAATGAAACGACAGACCAAGAGGGTCGTCGATCAAGTAGAGAGAAAGGATTTAAGCTTGATGACACTACACGTTCTCAAGCCCACATATATGTTTTATTTAATTCTACCTCCAAAACTTCATATCCTGAGTAAGTATTAAATCATAATTTATACTTAGTAGTTAATTATTAAATACTTTTGTTTCATTTTTTTATTAAATAGTTATGTGTTTTACTTCCGTAGTGAACATATAAAAGAAATCAAGAAGGAAAATCCTCGTCTATCAAGACATAATGTGGATGGAATTCATAATGAAAGATTTCAACTATGATTTAGAAATCATGTAAGTATCAACTAGCTAAAATATTTGCTCATATATTACTATATAGGTAATTATAACTTTTAGATCACATCTTTATTTTTGAATGCTAGGTCGAAAAGATGCATTTGGCTGGTGAAAAAATATCCGAGGATATTCAAACTTTAACTATTGGCCCATTAATTCAAGCAAAAAGAATGACTGGCTATATATGTGATGGAGTTAGATACTTAACATAGTCTCGTGATGTTAAGAGAAAAACTCAAAATAGTGGTATTATGTTAAAGGCTATCACTCAAAGTTATGCAAGCACAAAAGATAAAAATCCCATATTGGCAGAGGTTTCTTTTTATGGAATCCTCACAGATATAATTGAGTTATATTATTTCAAGAATCTCAAGTTTGTATTGTTTAAATGTAAATGGGTGAACAATAGCAAGGGGCTTATTGAGAAAGATAATTATGGATTTACTCTTGTGAATTTTAATCATTTACTCTATACAAGACATCAGTTATCAGATGAACCATTCATCTTTGTTTCTCAAGCTCAACAAGTGTTTTATGTCGATCATCCTATGGAAAAGGAGTGGTGAATTATTGTTAAACTTAAGCGAAGAGCTTTTTATGATTTAGGTGATGACACACCAACAATTGTGCATAAGGAAGGACACATGGAGTTGTGGCCTGAACAACAATTGGATGACACAATATTTGAAACTAAAGAAGACATTGAATGGGTTAGAGAAGGAGTACCGGGATTAGAAATTGACCCAGAAACTTTGGAAAGAAATGAAGCATATGATAAAGATGACAACATATCTTAGTTTTTGTTACTATAGTAGTATAATCAGTATTTCAGTACAATTGATTTTCGAACAATAATGACTTTGATATTTTTACTCTTCATTCAACTGTTAAACTCTCATATGTTTATATATCTTATTATTTGACATGATAGTTAGATATTATTTTATATTTTTATATAGTAGGAACTACTTTAAATTTGGTAGGATTCATAGTTGCAGAGGAAGTTCGTTGAAATGGCAAGAAAAAGACAAAGAAACTCTAGTCAAGGTGAGCTTTTATATGATTCTTCGGAGCAACAAAAACAACAAATCAGAAGTATGTCAATGCCTCAACCGCCCCAAAATTGGCCACAAAATGAAAGAGATGAATCACATGATACAAAAAATCTTTTAGGTATTAAATATCATGATATTTATTCTTCCTTTCATAGTATAATGTAGTTAGATAATTTTTATATAAATAATAAATTTGCCTCTTTTTATGTTTGATTATTTATAGATTCCGAGCAACAAAAACAATAAATTGGAAGTATGTCAATGCCTCAACCGCCCCAAAATTGGCCACAAAATGAAAGAGATGAATCACATGATACAAAAAATCTTCCAGGTATTAAATATCATGATATTTATTTTTCCTTTCATAGTATAAAGTAGTTAGATAATTTTTATATATATAAAAAATATGCCTCTTTTTATCTTAGATTATTTATAGATTCTGAGCAACAAAAACAACAAATCGGAAGTATGTCAATGCCTCAACCGCCTCAAAATTGGCCACAAAATGAAAGAGATGAATCACATGATACAACAAATCTTCTAGGTATTAAATCTCATGATATTTATTCTTCCTTTAATAGTATAATGTAGTTAGATAATTTTTATATAAATAATAAATTTGCCTCTTTTTATCTTTGATTATTTATAGATTCTAATGAGAGTGAAGAGCAATCTAAGCGAATTAGGGGTGGACCACTATGATGCACTCGGGATGGGGGATAGATGGTGGAAATTTACATATTGAATTGAATGAACATGGTCAAGTTATTAGGTCAGAAGGAACTAGATTGAGTTCAAAACTTGGTGTGCTTGCACAAAATCGCATCTTATTGCCACTAAATCATAAAGATTTGAGGCTTGTACCTAGTATGTACAAGGATAGAATATGGGCTCATATCAAGGTTCTTAGTATACACAAAACCTATATACTAAGATGTTTTTGTTTTTACATTTTATTTTATAAATGAGTTGTGTATTAAATATATGTACAGGAAAATACTGACGCAACTGATGACATGAAGCGCATACTGATGATGTCATTTGGATCTAAATGGAAAGAATCAAAGCATGAAGCAAAAACCATTGGATATGACCCATATAACACTGATATTAAGCGTTTAGCTCATTGTCCAGATAGAGTTGAAGAAGATAAGTGGCGTTCATTAGTTCATTATTGGAGCTCAAAAGAAGCAAAGGTATGTGCTAGATTTCTATTTCTGCATTTGCTCTACTAAATGAGAATTTCATAGAAGTTGTCATAAATTATTAAAGTTGGGTTTTCCCTAATTATACTTCTTATCGTAGAACAACTAGAAGTTCTTTCTGATTTGTCCCTTTCTTCTAATTGGCAAAAATAATGTTGTTGTACATGTCCAGTTTGCCAACCTGCACAAAATGTTCTTGTATAGAAATTGATTGCAATTTGTGAAACTCAACTATGCTGCTTTTTTATATTTTTTCTTGGCTATTTCTTTTATATATTCAAGATTGTGCATGTCCTCTTATGCCACTCACATCAGGGAGAAAAAGTCATTCTCAAATTATAAACGATGTACGAAGTAATCACTATTTATTTTCTATAATTTACATATTAACTAATACTTATCGTAAATATTTAATGTCAATCTCTTACTATTCAAATAGATGACAAAGATGAATAATGGTGTAAAGCAAACTCGTATTGAGGTGTTCAAAAAAACTCACATTAGAGCGAATAAACAACCACTAAATGAGATAGTTGGTGAAGTTATGGTAAACTCTTACTCTTTAAAAATATATAGGTACTTTCTTTCTATTACAATTGTTTTTTAAAACTTCTCAGTACTTTACCTTTCTTTCAAAAAGAAACAAATGGATGACCTTGCCGAGGTGTATCCTGAGTTGAATGTCCCTGGAAGTGCTCCTAATGATATGTACTCCCAAGTAATGGGATCAGACACTCATGGAATTATCTGAACTCTAGGAAAAGGAGCATCTCCTAGCTTAGTATATGGCCCCGTATATAAACGATCTCAGGCTTAAAAAGGAGATTTTGATACAAGGGTTGAGATGGAAGTTCAAAAAGCTACCTCAGCTATGAAAATTGAGATGATAGAGAAGATGTATGAAGCAAAAAAAGAGATGGAAGCGATGGATAAAAAGTTGTTAGAAGAGAAAGAGGAAGCAAAAGAGAATAACGAAGTGATGGAGAGAAAATTATCGGAAGCAAAAATGGATATGAAAGAAATTATAGCGGATAAAGTGAAGGAAGGAATACAAGCATATGTAGAGTCTTTGGGAATTAATATTGATGCAAATTTAAAATCAGAGCAGGTGAAATAATTGTGTTGCTCACAAAAAATTATTTTTTTTTTATGAAAACTTAGTTTCTCTTAATTATAATAGTCTTCCTCTTTTACAGTAGGTTCCTGATAACCCACTTGAAGATTGTCAATAACCATCATCACTTGTTCCAAGTGTTCACACAAGAAAGGTTAGAGAAAATTTCATTAAAACTTTGAATTTTATTTTAATTGCGTAAATCCTAACATTTATATGATCATGAGATCAACTAATTCCTCTTTCTTGTTTAATATGGATTAACGATAAACTGTTAATTGTGTGTCATGTACACATAAATAGTCTAAGTGATCATCTTTTTCTTTTGGTTCTTGTTGTTGTTGTTGTTTTTTAGTTGGTACAGTGAAATAAATTGTGTTAATTTATCATATTATTTCTAGTTTTCACCCCAAAAGCTAAAACGCCTAATTGTACACACTCCAAATAGAAGCCTCGAAACCCAAACCAAACATCATTCTAAACCAAAAGGACCCAACTGTAGCTGATGGAATTGAAGGAATTTTGATCCGACATCAGAATCTTCGGATGTTGACAAAAGTCAACTCTTTCATGCAATAAGCCTCCAAAATTGAAAAACTTGCACCAAAGACTATGTGTCCTGATCATACTCATCCTCAAAATATATCATTTCATAATCTATATTTATGGTGTTGCTATGTTCATATTGACCAACTTGAACCTATACCTCTTGCCCCTTATTCTCTTATGTCCCTGTTGCTTGTTGTTGCCTTCTTTTGATGGCATCTCTCTTCTTTTCGCTTAGTTTGCCCTGAGATTTGTTGTTGATAATTTGCCCTTGCTTTGTGCCCCCACTATTTTGTATGTTCTGTTCCTATTCTCTCTAATGAACATTCTTTTTTCTGATTCTTTTTTTAAGTGTTATCAAGAGTATTAAGATTACCCTGTTGATCATTCTGTTTACTGTGTTCCTGACCAGAAACCTTTCCCTGATGAATGAGTTGATTGTGCTCGTTCTCTTGTGTGGTGTAATGAGAAGTGGTAGTAGAATCTCTAGGGTCTTTCTTAGGGTCAGTGCGTAAATTCTCAAGTATATCATGATGCAGAAACCCCCCTTTGGATACCCCTTCCTGCAAGTTAGTAAAATTCTCATTCAATCCTCCATCCATCACTCCAATAGCTTCCACAACAGTTAAACAATTATCTAAAGGGGTGAGCGGTAATGGGAGCATTGATTCAATACCTATGATCTTAGAGGCCTTTGTATTTCCTTCTTTGTCCATGCCTGCAAGTACATTAGGCATAGAGGGAGGATTTTGGGATATAGGAGTTGGTAACACATAATCGGTTTAAAATGTAGGCACCAGATCAGAACCATTTATTATTGTAGTGATGAAGTGCTTTCCTAACTCTGCCAACTCCCACGTCATACAGGCAGCTGCACAACACTAACACAGTAACGATAAAGGAAGGAAAAACACATCAGGACATTGGAATTCATAGGCAAATATGTAAGAAATGCTAATTTATCAAGGAGACACTAGAAATGTATCCGATATTAAAATTGTAGGCACGACTCAAAATGGAAAAGAAACTATGATATTATACAACCTCAACATATCCAAAATCATTAGAGTACCACTTCTAGAATACAGGTCATTTCCTCAATTTTATAAATTCCATAAGATCCAAATGACAGAATCAACAGATCACCATACGAATAAAGATAGAATAACTGGTGCAAATAGTTTAGAGTACTAAACTACTAATAGAGCATAAAAAGAAGTACAAAGTCTAAACCAAGTAGAGAAGTCCACTTCCTTCCTTATATAGGACCACAATCAAGTAAAGGAGATTGAAGATTTCACTTTCTCCCTGGTTAAGGGAGAGAGATGTAGACTTTTTCAAGGATTTCACTTGTTTTCCTGTGTTTTTCCAGCCGCTGCCTTGACTTCATTATGATTTTTTACTGTACCTGGACTGTTTGGCAGATCTGGTTCAACAAGATCAATATAAGAGTTATGTGTAATAATATTTTTACCTATATGACTGTGACTTTTCTGGGAATTGCTTGTGCAGCTTCAGTTAAGTTTTTTTAATATTCCTGTGCTTAACTCTAGATACTTAAATATGAGTCTAATCTATGTTAGCAGACCTAACCAACAGTTACTGAGACTGTGCTAACCAAAGTTGGCTTTATCCTTAAAGAGTACTAATTTGGTGAAGTACTTTGCCTCTAGGCTACTTCAATTGTTATATTCAAGAAGCAGATATTAGTTGTTGCTAAAGCATTTCTGATGCAAAATACCTTGTCTGAATTTCCAAAAATTGTGAACCAATTACAAATCGAAGTTGCAGATGCCTGATGGTTACCTGTGCTTTACATAGAGCTTTACTTAGGGTCGATTACAATTCTTTGATTGACTTTTGTTGTCCTTTGCCTACTCTCTTTTTTATTCTTTGACTCTATGCATGAAGTCAAGTCTTGGTGTAGCTATTTTTTTCTTTATCATTGGTTAAATCAGTCGAGGATGTACGAACTTGGTTGCCTTTCAAATGATAAATAGTTCGTCACATAATATTAATTGTGTTGTTGCAATAGCTTTGGTTCTTCTTTAATACTAATTATTATCTTGATGTTATCTCTTGAATCTATTGGATTATGGTAAAATAATCTCTACAACATAGGACGAGACACCTTCATAAACATTAGTCATTGTCCTCGTATATGTTTGAGCTTCTAATCCAAGTCCAATTGAAAAAGAAGATAATTTAGTTCTGCTTCAGGAATTGTTGATGAGCAATTCACTTTTCTCAATACAAACATATGAGCTACTTTGTTTGGGTATTTTAGACCACATAAATAATGAACATAATCCTCGGGTTTGATGTCATAGATTAAGCCTGGATCACCTCATGTGTTGCTGGAACAACCTGTGGTTCGGCAGAGATATTGAACCCTCGCAATTCATCGTTCATGAGTATCATTCCAGCACCACTAGCATCCTTCACATGATGTCCCTTATAAATTCTAGTAACGTTACCATCAGATATACACAATACAAATTTTCCTTTGACATTCATATTCTCCAGTGCCTCTACGCTGCAAAATGCATCATTGACATTTCTAATTAGTGGTAACAGTGTCTCGGAGAAGTCTTTGGGTTGGAATCCTGATTCCCCATCAATTTCTATTCCATCACCAAGACATATTGTGGCTCTTAGTTTTCTATCAGTAGTGCTTTCACCAATGGTGAGAAGCCATGGATCTCGATTATTTACAGTGCCTGGTACTGGACCTGTATTGCCAGCTGAACAACTAACAATTAATTTGTTGATTCTCTTGTTGCTTTTTTTATTTTCCTTCCGGGAAAATTGGCACACTTATGTATTCAATGAAATGTTAAGTTTTGTATTTCATAAAGTATCAAAATAATCAATTTATTGTTTTTTATCAGGCTAATATGATCAAGAAGACTGGAACTACCGTAGTTGGCACAAATAAAAAGAAGTGGGTATGTTTGAAAAAATCTACAAGATCTTTATTTTCTTTCAAAAGGAGGAAAATTTCATGTATATAATTACTGCTTTTGCATCAATTCGTTAATATTTTTTTTTTAGAAAAATTTAATTAGTCATTTTTGATATCCCAATTTGTTCTAGTTAATGGGGATCTAATTTCTATTATCATATAGTTATAAATTTTCTTATGTGCATTTCTTGTGCAGAATTTTTAAGGAAATTGAGGTCAAGTATCAATTTCAACATGCTCGACTTTTGGATTGATGATTTCATAAAGATTTAATGCAAACTTACTGGAGATTTTAATTCCATTTGAATGAGAAGTTAATTAGTTGGTTTTATGTTGAGATTATTACATTTAGTTAGATATCAATTTTACTTGAGATAGAAAAGATAATTTGTTTTGACATTGTTTACTTTTACAGGAAACTTATTATGTTGCTATTTTGTTCTTTGGTTATAATATTAAAAAATATATGCTTTATATAATATTTCTTGCTTATCATGAAGAAGATAGTTTTGAATGCACAGATTGTTTGTATGTATTTGTGTCTTGAGAAAAACTATATGACATTAGAATATGAATATGACATTTAGCAAAATATAAAATAATGTCACCAATTTTTATGACATTTAATAATAGCATTTATTGACATTAACTAAAGTGTCAGAAATTTCAATGTGACATTTTATAAATGTCACAAGTAAGTGTCTTGAAATTTGTTTTCCCAACATATAATCTAAATGTCAGAAAGTTTAAGTGACATTTCATAAATGTCGAAAAATAAATGTCATATATCTCATATTGACATTTACTTAAATGTCATATATTTCATACCGACATTTATGTAAACGTCAAAAATAAATGTTATATATCTCATACCAACATTTACCTATTATCGAAAATAAATGTCATATATATCTCATATCGACATTTACCTAAATGTCGAAAATAAATGTCATATATCTCATACTAACATTTACCTAAATGTCGAAAATAAATGTCATATATCTCATACCGACATTCACCTAAATGTCAAAAATAAATTTCATATATTTCTTATCGACATTCATATAAATGTCAACAGATAATGTCATAATAATCTTACCAACATTTACATATATGTTGCAAAGTAAATGACCAAATTCTTTTCAACATTTACCTAAATGTCACAAAATCTTCCCGACAATTACCTAAATGTGGAAAAAATCCCCGACACTAAAATTTACGACATTTGGTCCAAATGTAAAATAAATGTCGATAAACAAATTTGTGACATTTAAACATCATAATACGACATTTAGAAAATGTCGTTGTATTTCCATTTTCTTGTAGTGGTAGGAGATTAAGGCTGCCAATCGAGAGTCTTTGTTCGAGGAGGAGTTGCGTTTGAGGAGAGCCCGTGATATGGAGTTTGGTTGTGCATCGGGTTTGAGGAGAACTACTGAAGGTGTTCCTGTTGTTGATGAGGCATTAATAATGATGTCGTTGTTGCAAATCCAGCAAGTTCTGGAAACCTGAGCCACCCGCATCTTGATGGGTTTTCGGCGCATATGCGCCACACATTTATGTCACCCTATTCTTTACTTTTCTTTGCTCTGTGCATTGAAGGATATTACACCATATTTTGTTGGGGGTGGGGTAAATTGGTTTTTATTGATAGGGTGATGTCTGAGTAATCCAACTCATAATCCTCCATTGGTGTTTTCTTGCCTATGTTATTTTTCCCGAAGGGAATGATTTACTTTTATGTTGAAGAGGCATGTTTAGGATTGTATGTGTAGAAGTAGATAGAAAGTATGAAAGCAACTTGTCCAAATATTGTTAAAATGTGCTAGATCTATAGTTTGAATGAATTGAATGTGTTTGATCTTTATGTAACATGATAGGAACCGGTATGATAGCATGCTTAAGCTAAAACTTGAACTGGGTGCTTCAATAACTCAATAGTGAAACAATGTGCCAAGAGTGTGTAAGATGATTGTATATGTTAATGCAATGTGTGCCAATCTAGAACTTTCCCCATTGGTTCTGTTAAGAAAATATAGTCTAGGAACTGGGAAATTATCATAGGCCATTGTTCAAATGAGTCCACTTAATCCTAAAATGATCCAACCAAAAGAAATCAATGCTCCTTTTAATCAATATGTTTGGGCCTAATGTAGACCACTTCTTTCAATACACCTAACCCACATTCCTTACAAGACTGTTTTAGCTCTGGTCTCTCCTTAGATATGTGCACCTTAACATAGGCCAAAAGCCTATGTTGAGGGTGGCTAAAACAAAAAAATTACCTTATCTTGGCCCTGGTCCAACATCGTATATTGTGCACCTCAACTCATGAAAAATACGTAAGTTGAGGGTGGCTAAGAAAAAGGAAACTAAAAGAGAAGGGTATGAAAAAAGTTGGGTGTAGAAGAAAGAAAAAGGTAGAAAAAAAGATGTAACAGAAGTTAAATGAAACAAAAAGAATTATAATAATGATGAGAGACAAAGAAAGAAGAAGTAAAAGAAAAAGAAAAAGTGAAAAAGAAGAGCGATAAAGTCAAAGTCACATATGTGCTGAAGAAAGTCAAAGAAAAGAGCAGGGAAAAAATAGATGTCAGAATTGGTTAGGAAAAGAGTTAAATAGCCAATGTAATGTCAAGGAGGGAAGAAAAGTCACTGAAAATATCCACATATATCCTACATGACCCTGAGCCTTCGTTACAAGCTAAGAAAGTTATATAGTGATCCTAGTGACTAGTTTGGAGAGTCTATGTAGTGAAAATAGGGGCAAACCTATGGTATTGAGCACTAACTGTATTGAGTTCACTAATGAGCGTTAGTGTTGACAGAATCCTTGAACTTAAAAATCAAATTTGTTGTGTGAATGAGGATTTCTTTGATGTTCGGGCTCTAGTTACATTGTTGGAGAGTTGGTACCTTGGTGATTGTTGAAATTGTATGTGATGATGTTTATTGGTCTGTTTATGTCATATTTTCATCCGCATGAGTAAGCCTATTGAGTCTATATTGAAAGATTTACACTGAGTGAAGGACTTGATTTAGAAAACCATATGATTGCTTGAATTGTATGTTTGCTTTCTACAGAAGTGTCGTTTAGAGTTTTATTGTGTTGCTTGAGTACAATCAAAAAGTTTATGTTGATGATGTTGATACAGGTGAGTTAAGGTATTTTTGATGCATTTCAATTAGATTTTGTGTGTCTTGAGTTATTTTGTATTTAGATATATCTTTTTTATTTAATATTTTCCAGGAAATTGGTTTGGAAGCAGTTGAGAGAAAGGGACTAAAATTGGAAGCAACAGTAACCAACGAAGCCAACCACGGACTGTAGGTCCAATACCGGCCCGTTGGTGGTGCATCGTAGGTGAAGTTCAGGGAAATCTGACCAAGTGGGAAACCACAGAAGCAAACAAAGACCCGTAGGTTGAGTAACGACCCGTCACGTACATCCGTCGATGAGATCAGAGATATGGAGTTCCAGTACCTGAACCACGGAGGTGTAGACCATAGGTCAAACCACGGTCGATAGGTCAGGTCGTCAGTCGTAACCGCGTCCTGGTCTAATTTTCCATATTTTGTTTCGTAGTTGGTTTAGGACTTAAAACTCTATATATCCTACTTGCCTTACCAAGGGGGTAATGAATGAGGAAAGGATTAAACAACAAATATTTAGTTAAGGATTTGCTGCTATCTAATAGTCTGACATTAATTAATTGAGAAAAGGGTGAATACCTTAAGTTAATTGACACAATGACACATCTGGGGTGAAGGTAAGGGTTAGTAAAGCACACACTCATAGATTTACTATGTCACAAGTGAAAGTTCCTATTAAGATTACTAATCACGTACGGATACATAACTTATCGGCCTTGCATGTCAAATACTAGGATACAATTACTATTATTAAGATTGATGTGTTATGAGCTTGTGGGGAACACACATACACTAGCTTCTATCTTATATTAATATCTCAAATTGTGAATTTTGCTTACTTGTTACTTATTGATTCAAATCAACCATCTGTTACTCGGGTTACAAAAACCTCCCTTTGTTTACTTTTCTAGGAAAAAGTTTGACTAAAAAGAGATAATTGTGAGTTAAGTTTATATCTAAATCATATTCCTCGTGGGATCGACCCTAACCTACAAAATTTGTTCTTTACATGATAACGATCGCTTATGCTTCTTTAAGAGAGGTTTAATTTGAGAGTATCAGTTCCCTAGCAACAAATGAAGTCTTTCTTCACACACAATAGAATAGTCTGATCTTAGGACGCTTTAGAAGTCACTCACACTCAGAAAGATGTTAAATGCAGGAGATTAAGATACCATATGTTTGTCCGTTGATACTTGAGTTTATGGTATTTTTGATACGTTTCACTTAGAGTTTGTGTGTGTCTTTGGACATTTGTTATTAGAAATAATGTTTTGTGTGTAATTCTTGTAGGAAATAAGCTTGGATGCAGTTGATGAAGATGAAAGCTGAAAATTACAGAAGTAGCCAACCAAAGAGCCAACCATGGACCGTAGGTCCAGTGACGGGCCATGGATGGGCAGTCCTAGGTCCTGGTCTGGAAGTTGATTTTTCAGTACTCAAACCACGAACTGACAGGAAAGACCGTAGTCCAATCCACGGACCGTAAGTGGGCAAGCGTAGGTGGAAGATCAGAGAAGTCTTACTAACTGTGGAACCACAGAGAGATCGACGGTCCGTAGGTCGACCCACAAGACGTCCTGCATATGCGTCATTCGGCCGATAGCTTTTTTAATTTTCCAAGTGTTGGAGCTTTTTTAATTTTCCAAGTGTTGGACAACAGAGGGTGACTGGTGCAAAAGAAAGAGGATCCTTGAACTTTAAATATTCCTTGTACCATCAGTAAGTTACACTTTGCGAAGGCTTTGTGTGAATTGGGTGCCAGCATTAATTTGATGCCATTGTCGATTTATATGAAGTTGGGTGTAGGAGCTCCATAACCGACTGCGATGCGTTTACATATGGTTGATAGAACTTTGAAGAAGCCCATTGGAGTGCTTCAAGATGTCCTTGTGAAAGTGGGGTCATTTATTTTTTCGACGGACTATGCGATACTTGATTGTGAGGTTGACTTTGAGGTTCCCGTCATCTAAGGGAGACCACTTCTTGCTACTGGGAGTGCCTTGGCCGATATGGAGAGATGGCAGATGAAGTTCCAACTAAACAAAGAGGAGTTAACTTTTAACATATGTAGGTCTATAAAGCAGGAAAGTAATCTTAACTCCGTTGCAGTGTTAAAGCATGTTGTAGAGCGAGACTCTAGAGCGTCTATTGAGGAGAAGTTAGGTGTCGATGCACTAGCAGCAGTCACGATGAAGTTTGACAGTGATGATATTGATGACATGGGCAATCTTGATGAGTTGCACCTAAAAGAATATGGAAGTTCAGCCTTCTACAAGGAGAAAAAGAAGAAGCATCATGATGAAAAGATTAAAAAGCGCGAATTTTCCCTTGGTGATCTGGTATTGTTATTTCACTCAACGTTGCGCTGGTTTCTGGTAAATTGATGTCCAAGTGGACCAGACTATTCAGAGTAACTCAAGGTTACACTGGTTTCCTGGAAAATTCATGTCCAATGTGTTGGATCTTCATATGACATGATAAGGAACCGGTATGATAGCATGACTTATAGTAAAACTTGAACCGGATAATTTAATAACCCGATAATGAAATAATGTTGCGAAAAATTGAATGTTCATGAAGTATGTGCCAATCTAGAACCTTCTCCATTGGTCCTGCTAAGCTAATCTGGGCTAGAATTTGGAAAATGATCATAGGTCCTTGTTCAAGTTAGTCCACTCAAGCCTAAAAGTCAACCAAAAGAAATAAATTCTTCCTTTGATGCAAATGTTTGAGCCTAATAAATACCACTTCTTTCAATACACCTAATTCACCTTCCCTCAAAAGATTTTCTGTCTAGGTCCCTCCTTGGACATATGCACCTTAACTTAGGCCAAAAACCTAATTGAGGGTGGCTGATTTAAAATGTTAACTTCATCGTGGCCTTGGTCTGACATGGGATATTGTGTACCTCAACTCATGCAAAATACATAAGTTGAGGGTGGCTATGAAAAAAGGAAACCGAAAGAAAAAGGGTATGAAAAGAGTTTGTGTAGAAGAAACAAAAAGAAAAGAAAAGAAGGAAAAAGATGTGATTGAAGTCAAAGAAGCAAACAGATGGATGAAAAAAGTGTTGAAAGACACAATGAAAGATGAAGTTAAACAAAAAGAAGAAAGAGAAAAATAAGAGCGATAAAGTCAAAAGTCACATCTGTGTTGAAGAGAGTCAAGGGAAAGATTAGAAAATAAAAAGATGTCAAGAATCGATTGAGAAAAGAGGTAAAAAGTCAATGTAATGTCAAGGAGGGAAGAAAAGTCACTATAAAGTATTCAAATGTACCCTACCTGACCCTGAGCCTACGTTACAAGCTAAGAAAGTCCTATAGTGATCTTAATGACTTGTTCGGAGCGTCTATGCTTACAGAATATGACATGATATGAATTTCAAGTTAGGTGTCGATGCAGTAGCAGCAGTCACAATGAAGTTTGACAGTGATGATATTGATGACATGGACAAGCTTGATGAGTTTCACCTAAAAGCATATGGAAGTTCATCCTTGTGCAAGGTGAAAAAGAAGAAGCATCATGATCAAAAGACTGAAAAGCGCAAATTTGCCCCAGGTGATCTGGTATTGTTATTTCACTCAACGTTGCGTTGGTTTCTGGCAAAATCATATCCAAGTGGACCAGACTATTCAGAGTAACTCAAGGTTGCACTGGTTTCCTGGCAAAAAAGTGGTCCACTTGGACATGAATTTGTCAAAAGTCACATATGTGTTGAAGAGAGTCGAGGGAAAGAGCAGAAAATAAAAAGATGTCAAGAATTGATTTAGAAAAGAGGTAAAAATCCAATGTAATGTCATGGAGGGCAGAAAAGTCACTAAAAAGTACCCAAATGTACCCTACCTGACCCTGAGCCTACATTACAAGCTAAGAAAGTCATATAGTGATCCTAGTGACTAGTTCGGAGCGTCTACGCAGTGAAAATAAGGGCAAGCCTATGGTATTGAGAACTAACTGTACTTGAAGTGACTTCTGAGCACGTGTGTTGAATGAATCCTTAAACTTGTAATTCATATCTATTTTGTGAAAAAGAATTTCTATTTAATTGAGGGCACTAGTTACATTGTTGGAGAGTTGGCACCTTAGTTATTTTGAAAAGTGTATGTAGTTGTTTCTTTTAGTCGATCTATGTCATGTTTTGATCCGCATGAGTTAGTTTGTTGAGTCTAGATGAAAAGATTTCCTTTAAGTGATGGAATTGATTGAGAAAGTCATGTGATTGCTTGAGTTTGTATGTTTGCTTCTACGTGAGTGTCGTTCAGAGTTTTAGTGTGTCGCTTGAGGACAAAAAACAAGTTTAAGTTGAGGGTGTTGATATACCTTGAGTTTATGATATTTTTTATATGTTTCACCAAGAGTTTGTGTGTGTCTTGGGACATTTTGTTATTATAAAAAACAATTGTGTGTAATTAATGTAGGAAATAATCTTGGATGTTGTTGATGAAGTTGCGAGCAGAAAATTGCAAAAGTAGCTAACAAAGAGCCAACCATGGACCGTAGGTCCAGTAACAGGCTGTGGATAGGCAGTTGTAGGTCCTGGTTTGGAAGTTGATTTTCAGTACTCAAACCACGAACTGACAGGATGGACCATTGTCCAATCCACAGACCGTAGGTGGAAGATCAGGGAAGTCTGACTAAGTGTGGAACCACGAGGCATCGACTGACCGTAGGTCGATCCACTAGCCGTCTTGCACATCCGTCAGTACCTAATTGTATTTCCTAGTGTTGTACCATGGAGGGTGACCTACGGACCGTAGGTTGACCCGCGGTCCATAGGTTGAGGTGTCAACAGAAACCGTGTCTTAGCAGTTGATTTCCTTATTTTGTTTCATACTTAGTTTGGGATTTGCTTTCTATAAATACGAGTTTTTAATTCTCATTTTTTGGGGGTTGGAAATTATTGTATACTTTGAGTTTGGTCTTTTGGGAATTTTTTGCAAACATTTTGAAATTTAATTTCCAGAAGTTGGTTAATACGATTTTCAATATGAATTTCAATTCAAGATTTGGATTTTCATCTATTCTCATTGTAACTTCATGAATTCTTCTAACCTAATTAGAATTGTGAACTATCAAATATGAGTAGCTAAATCCACAACTAGGGGTGTGGAAACCATGAGCAATTAACAAAGTATGAATACTAATTAAGTAATTGTTAAATATTGTTTATGCACGTATAGTTAAACCTTTAGTTTAGAAGTCTTTTTAACAGGTGCACACGTTAGAACTCTCCTCGTTCCTACTTGCCGGACCAATGAGGTAATGACTAGAAAAGGATTAAACAACAGAGATTTAGTGGGTGCTATCTAACATTCTGATGTCAATTAGAGTGACGGTGAAAACTAAACTACATTGATATGATGACTAATCTGCGGTAATACTAAGAGTTAGTAAAGCATACACCCGTAGACGGACCAAGTTGTGTGGTGAAATTCCCTACTTGGAGTACCAATCACTTAGGGATACCTAACTTACCAACTTTGCATGTCAAACACTATGAAGGATTACTATTATTAGGATTACTGCGTTAAAAGCTTGTGGGGAACACGCATACCCTAGTTTCTTTCTTATTTTGATTTCTCAAACTCTTAATCTTGCTTACTTGTTACTTATTGATTCAAATCAACAATTTATTACTTTCGTTATAACCCCCCCCCCCCTTGATTACTTTTCTCAGAAATAGTTTGACTAAAGAGATAATTGTGACTTAAGTTAAAGTCTAAACCATAATCCTCGTGTGATCGACCCCAACTTACAAGTTGGGTTCTTTATTTTACAACGATCGATTATGCTTGTTTTATAGAGGTGTAATTTGATCGTATCAGCCCTCATGTGAGTATCCACTAATGTTAGAATACCAAAAATGGGATCAAATAGGACTTGTCATTGGCATGTAATGTAGGCTTAGGAAAAGTAGGATATTCATTTAGGATAAAGTGACTATTTCGTTCTTAAAATTTGCACAATGCTCTCAATTAAAAAAAATCATTTTCGCATTTCACCTTTCGCATTTGACCTTCACTTTCTTGAAATCTTCTCCTAATTTATTTTCTTCCTCTTTTTTCTCATTTTCTCTCCATTTCGTTGGAATTTTTTTTTCTCTTTTTTTTCTATCAAGTTTTTCTTTGTCAATTTTTTTCCACATATTTGATCTTTGACTCTGTTACCCATCTTAGATTTTTGGCACTGTGTAGATGATTGATAGTGCACTCAGGGAGGTGGGACCAATAAAAAGTGCATTTATGCACTCAAAAAGATATATGCTAAAATACGGCTATTCAAATAAAAAGGTTCCAGGCTTGAAATTGGTGTTCTATGGATAACATTTCATTCGATAATCTTGAAAGAAACAATCGGATTAAAGAAAACCTATACTCCTTTCTCAAGTTAATTGTTGCTCAATATTTCGCTTCAACCAACATTTAGGACAAGTTCTAGATCAACAAAGTCATGTCATTGAATTATATATATAAAGCGCATCCACACAATGCACATGAAACATGAGTTTGAATTTGTTTTAGCCTTAACTTTAAGGAAATTAGTTTCTCAAGTATTACATAAATATATCAAGAGATACAAAAAGATGTCTATAGGTCACAACAAAGTTGGTCTTTCTTGCAAAATAATTTAACATTTATCTTTTATCTTATGCATACTCCTAAGTATGTTGATCCCAACAAAGTCAAATATTTTTTTTCTAGATTAAAAAAAAATCTCAAAAAAAATGCATCCCTCTTTTTTTTTTACCCCAGTTTTTGTGACGAGGACTTTTTAGAGTTTTTCTTAGTTGGACCGAACCTCAATATAAGCCGCCTACATATCTTGTCAAAGCAAGAATGAGGTCAAACATAGTTCAGAAAGTTTTAATCTATGAAATAAAAATCTTTGTTTTATTTTATTTTTGAAGAAGGGTAAAACCCTTATTTTTTAGAAGTTATAACAAAATTTTCCCATTTCATTTTAATTTTAGAATAAGGATTAAGAACCTTTTTTTGAAATTTTAGATAAGGATCACCGAACCCAAAATGATTTGCCTACATATCTCATCGAGGTGAGAATCAGGTGTGCGTAGTTCGTTAAAATTGGACGGTTAGAAAAATAATACTTAAAACTTGACTTGACAAATGCAATATTTCATAAAGTATTATGAAAGCAAAATATTTTAAAATTTTTTATTAATTGTACAAAAGAAACTTATATTTTTTTTTAATTATGTAGTGAAAAATCTTTCATTTCATGTATAAAAACTAGGGGTGTGCATTTGGTTTTTCGGTTTGGTTTTATACTATTCGGTTTGAGTTTTTCGGTTTTTAGTTTTGAAGAAGTGTATCCCAATCCGAACCAAAATAAATTTGGTTTGGTTTGGTTTTTCTGTTTTTAATTGGTTATGTCAATAATTAGAAACATAACAAAGTTATATTTGCAATTTGAAAAAAAAAAAAAAATATATATATATATATGTTGAATTTCTTAAATATACTTTTTAATATAAATCACAAGTAAGACATAAAACACAATACTTAAAAGTATATCAATTATAGATGTCCAAACATAACAAAAAAACTAAACCATAATGAAAATAACTAAAAAGGGACAAAAGTGGTTAACTCCAACTTAATTCTAAATATATATATATATATATATATATATATGTGTGTGTGTGTGTGTGTATGTATATGTATATAAAATAATTTTATTTTTTTGATCTTTTGGTTTTCATTTTTCTAAATCCGAAACCAAACCAAAAAAACAAAGTAAATTATAAATCTAAAACCAAACCAAAAATCTAAAAAACCAATCCAAATTAGAATTCGGTTTGATTTTTCAGTTTAATCCAAATAGTGCACACCCCTAATAATAACGTCTAATAGAAGAAATTTTTTATTTTAGTTTTTCTCCCTTTTTTATTCTGTAGAAATCGAAAGATAACATTTTCTCTCATTCCAATAATAACTCTAGAATGGGTAAACCTTCAAATACTTTCTTAGTAAATGCATTTTCATGTAGTACATAAAATGATCTAAGTGTTCAAGTATGAGAGGGATATTTGTACTAGATGGACCCAACTCTCGATCTGAGTCCCACTAAGTCAAATGCAAATGATGCAAATAATTGAAGCTTACTAGTGATAACCATTTATGTGTTTCAGGTTTACTAGGGTTAAACTTAAAGAGATTGGTGTCTAGACAAGCTTACCCTAGTGGACAATTAGAGCCAGGGAGGGGAAACTTATCTGTAGTAGCACTATTTCGACTTTATTGCTGGTCCAACTCCATCTAACATATGCTACTAAAAATCCTTCATTGGGTTTCAAGACACTCCAGTTTTATCTCAAGAGAAAGTAGGATACATAACTGCATTCCTATGAATGTGTGAAGTATATTTTAGAGACTCATAGGGTGAACGAGAGAAGAAAATTTATCGACCAATTCAACATTGTCAAAGCAATAAATGAGCAACAAATAGCACATTAGGTTGTTACACAAATTACATCCCAAAATAATAATAAATCAAGTAAGAGTCAATTTAATAAAGCTGGAATAATGGTTATTCTCCAACGGTGTCGCAAGAGATGTCACACCCCTTTTTCGACTTGCAGATAGGGTTTTTCCCAATTGAAGTGACAATGTCGGTTAGAGATTACTTCAACTTTTTTTCAGGGTCGCCACTTGCTATTGAGTTATGCTGTCCCAAGTCAATTTTTCTTTTTAATCCCTAACCAAAAGGAAATGACTCTTTATTTTAGTTTGCGAGCTACAAATTCAGGTAAAGAATTCTATTGGCCAAGGGGAAGGTATTAGGCATCCATGAAATCCCGTTGTTCTAGCACGGTCTCTTTAATTGACTTGTACTTATCTTAAATTATTTTTTTGATATATTATTACAGGCCATGATTTGCTCATATTTATTTTATTGTTCAAATTTTATCATTCTCCATTTAGATGCATAACTGCATTCTTGGTCTTGATATTTAGAAGCATAAATGCCTTCTTCGCATCACACCTATTAACTTTATCCAAAAGTGTTATTTTAAATGAATGAAAATGAATTATATTATTGGACAAGGACCACATCCTTGAGTTTATTTTAACCTCTCAAGAAAAAAATGTGTAACCACATTCTTAATCGGAACAAACATTTTTAGCGGGTCATATTTTGTAATATTTTACCTATTAATAGAAAATTTAAGAGTATTATTATTGATTAAATTACCTCTACTATTTATATTTATAACAGTATTCACATAATAAAAGTCTAAAATCTTAAACAAATATAAAGTTAAATTCGATATAGATGTATTTATAGTTTTAGTATATTTACAAGTTATGACAAAAAAAAAAACATTAAAAATAAAAAAATAAAAATGTGTAACTCTTCATTTTTTTATTTTTTTTTAGATGAACATTTTTAATTTTAGATGAAGTTGACCAAACAAACTATTAGAGTAATTTTTCAGAAATTTGGTAATTTTTTGTGGATGCAAGAGATATTTAATTAATAATAACATATGGTACAAGATGAAAAGCAATGAGATTAAACGTATATGAAATTTGAGCAACTTCATAACATTGAAATCAAGTATTATATAATCATAAAAATCAAATAGACAACAAAAAATAAATGCTACCTTTTGTGAGAATCAATTCACAAAAAGAAAGTAATCTTAATAAGGAACCACGAAAGCAAGTCTCATACTCAACCTTTGTTTGTGAGTGTAAAAAGAATATGAGGGTGAATATGTATGTTGGTGTCCGTGTGGGTAATGGTATTGTGGTATATGAGTGTTTTTTTTCGCAGGTGGCTGATTGTTTTGGTGTAGTAGTAGGAAGGAAATAAAAAAAATGTTTTGATCTTTTTTTGTTGTTTTTGTACTCATGTGTTGTGTGTGTTTAGGATGATTTTTTTTCTTTTTGTTTTTGCTGTTACTTCCTCTCTTTTTTTTTTCCTGGTGTTGTGCGTGTGTGTGTTCTTATAGGGGATGTGGGTGTGTTCTCTGATCGTGTGGGGTGTTGAGTGGAGTTGAGGTAGTGAGGATGATGTAAGAGGGTAGTGTAATTGGGGGTAATGGGGATGGTGTTTATGAGGGAGTGGAGTTGAGTGGAAGGTGGGTGTGTTAAGTTATTATATAATATAATATAATATAATATAATACAATATGATATAATATGAAATAATATAATATAATATAATATAATATAATATAATATATACCTTTTTTCGGGCATATTTATCTCATTTTCAAAATTTATTAATGAAGTTAAAGATATGCTTTCTTTAAAAAATAAACAAATTGATTTTCTTAAAAATGAGATTTGTAGTCTTACCATAGAAGAGACTTTACAAATTCTAAAATTCAAGGAAAGATTGAGATTTTAAAGAATCAATTCTCCCTACAAATATGTGGAGACCACCCAAATGTGTTTTGGAAAAAGAAAAAAACATGTGGTAAGTCTTCCTTATGAGAAAGAATTTTCTGAAGATAATATTCCCACTAAGGCAAGCCCTTGCCAAATGAATTCAGAATATTTGAATTTATGTAAGAAAGAGATTTATACTCTTCTTCAAAAGGGATTAGTAAGGCCCTCAAAATATTCATGATCTTGTACTGTTTTCTATGTTAATAAACAAGCAGAGCAAGAAAGAGGGGTACCCAGACTTGTCATAAATTATAAATCCTTGAATAAAGTTTTAAAATGGATTAAATATCCTATTCCGGATAAAAATAGATTTATTAGATAGACTTCATGAAGCTATCGTATTTTAAAATTTGAGTTAAAATCAGGTTATTGGAAAATTCAAATTTCTGAAGAAGACAAATATAAAACAGCCTTTAAGGTCCCAATGGGACAATATGAATGGAATGTCATGCCTTTTGGGTTAAAAAATGCCCCTTCTGAATTTTAAAAAATTATGAATGATATTTTTAACCCTTTTAACAATTTTATCATTGTATATATAGATGATATTTTGGTATTTTCAAAAACCTTAGAAATGCATTTTAAACATCTTGATCTATTTAAGAAAATTATTATTCAAAATGATTTAGTTATATCTAGACCAAAAATGCATATTTCCAAATCAATGTTAGATTCATAGGTCATAATATGGTAAAGGGAAAAATTATTCCCATTCAAAAAAGTATTGAGTTTGCATCTAAATTTCCTAATGTTATTACTGAAAAAACCCAGCTCCAACGATTCTTGGGAAGCCTAAATTATATTTCTCCTTTTATGAAGGATCTAGCTAAAGAAACGGCTATATTATATGATAGACTCAAAAAAAATCCTAAAGCTTGGAGTGATAATCATACTAAAGCAGTCAAGCACATTAATAAAAATGTTAATAACCTACCATGTCTCACTTTAGCCAATCCGAATTGGCAAAAGATAGTACAGACAGATGCCTCTGATATTGGCTACAGGAGAATTTTAAAACAAATTTCTCCTACAAAAAGGGAAGAATACCTCATATAGTTCTATTCTGGGAAATGGAATAATAGTCAAAAAAAAAAATTAAGCTATTGTAGCTAAAATTTTTTTGGCTATAGTCAAAAGTGTTCTAAAATTCCAAGGGGACTTATATAATCAAAAGTTTATCATAAAAACTGATTGTCAAGCAGCTAAATTCATCTAATAAAGATGTAAAACATGATGTTTCTAAACAAATATTTGCAAGATGGCAAGCTTTATTAGCACCATTCGATTTTGTGATATATTATAAAAAGGGAACAAATAATAGTCTTCCCAGTTTTCTTACTAGAGAATATTTAAGTTAATAACTCTTTGTATTTTAATAGCACGAGTGATGCAGCCGTCTCGAAATTCTTCCTCTATAGAGGAAGAGGAAGAGGAAAAACACATATTGGAAGAAATAATGTCTTGGCTCAAATAGGAAACCAGAAGCTAATAACTTCAAACATTACAGAAGCATACATAAGCACATCAGGAATTAATATTGAACATCCGATGTACAAGAAATTCATGAATTTTATACAATCCAGACAAGTTCAGGATAATAACCCATCATCTTATTCTTTAGCCATTGCTGAGGAAAGAAATGAAAATATTGAAGTATATGATAAAAATGAAAAGATGAAGTAATACTTCTTCTTGAGCCAATAGACTTACAATGGAAAGACGATCCATGGTAGATTATGACCAGATATTTTGATACATCATCATATGTTATCCTAATTTATAAATACAGAATGCATTATGAGATAATACTCTCATTCATTGGATCCGCTGAATTTTAACACTTTTACCCAGCCAATACTAAAAAGGTTTATAACTTTTCAAAACTCATTATAAAAAAAATATTCACCCTAGAAGAATGGGGAATTAGTAGGATGAAGGAAAGGGAATACACCTATCCAGAGCAAAAAATTGCGGTCAGATTTAATTACTGGGATTATATTGAGAGCTTTAATAAAACTTTGTTAGATTAGAATTCTAATAAAAAGCATTCATGGTTCATAAAAATATGCTCCCATGTCTATAAACAATATATACAAAATTAGTATTGCTAGTGGTGAGTTTTATATGGTCTGTCTATGAATATACTCCCGGAAGAATACAAAATATTATATGTTGAATGGGTTGATGTATCACCCAAATTAATAAAATTACAAAAAGATGATATATGTTTTAAAGGAATGCCATTAATGTACTTTTTCATAGAATTCTTTATTCCGTGGATAATGAAATGGAAAATAGAAGTCCAAATGAATGAAGAAGGATTTCCTTGCTTAAGGCAAAAATTTCATACAAAGTTTTGGAGTAAATTACTCCTGAGAGATGGTGAAGGAAAAGTCCACGGACAGAAGATTATAGATTCCATTAAAGACTCTATTGAGATTAGTAAGCGTCAATCAGAAGTCATACAAGGTCGAGATGATATCAACCCTTTCAAATAGATAACCAGAAAACTACAAATGAAGAAGGGGGCTATTTCCAAATCAGAACTTCTTGCACCATACATGAAAGAAGTTAAGAAAGATCTAATAAAAATATGGGCATAGAATTTTCGTATAATATATCTATGGCTACGTCCAATGAGGAAGAAGACACTTGTATAGCAGGAGAATCTCAAAGTGTTTATAGCACGAAAGAGATGAACATTGAAACATTTCTTCAATAGTTCAAGAACCAGATAAAAGAATCTTCTAGTTCAAACAAACTAAAAGGAAAGGAGACTAGAAAAGACTAGATGATAAGACACTAGCTTTTATAAAAGTTAGAACAATTGTAAGCTTTTATAAAGTTACGGACCATAATGTCGGTCCAATAATGTAACATGACGTTACATCGTACAGTTTAGATTTTTCTTCAGGTCCTTTCTATATAAGGATCTCTTTGTATGAATAGAAGACATGCTTTGGCCAACCTTTCTAGTATTTCTCCCTTTGTATTTTTCACTACCATCTAAATAAAATAATTGTTGGCATTAATACTTTTGAGAATTATTGCTGAAAGTCTTTCCCACTTGAGGTATTGCTCTTCTCTTTTCTAATATTTAAAACATTTTAAAACTCTTTAATAGCCTAAATGATAGGCTAAACACTTCGTGTTGGACTAATAGCAACTTAAACTATTACAACATGGTGAGAAAAGGACTATTCCGATGTCTCTAAGGTCAATGTAATGTAGTCTAGGGAAGGGAAGCTATAGGCTTAGTCTGGTGTTCCATGTAAGGCCCATGTTTGCCATGATTGAGGCGTTGTTTGGTTCATCTTAGAACCATAAAAGTTCTTTCCGTCCTTAGATTACATAAATCGTAAACGAACCTGTAGTTACATCGAAGCGATCCTTCCTAATAAATATAATATAATATAATATAATATAAATGATATAATTTAATATAGTATAATATGATATAATATGATATAATATAATATAATAAAATATAATATAATATAATGTAATGTAATATAATATAATATAATATAACATAATATAATATTATTTCTTTATTTTTTAAGCTAACAAAATTGAGTAGCTAATAACAAATTTTAAATAAGAAATACTAGCTTATTTATTAAACTAAAATAAAAATAAAGTATATCTTTTTTGTTATTTTCAATCTTTTAAAATAAACATACTAAAAAGGATAAAAGAAAAAATATCTAATTCAGAAATGTACCCAATTCCCGCCTTGTAACGCCTCGTACAAAACTAGTAAGACCTAGCTAAGGCTTGACTGAATCTATTAGGTTGACCTAGAGCCTCACATGTTAGTTTATGGTTGAAACATGTTTAAATGATGAAAAATGGCTATTGAAGTTAGTTTGGTGACTTTAGAGGTCAAACGTCAAGAAACGACCATGACATCCGGAAACTAGTCTTTGGTGCTAGTGTCTTGTCATGGTGTTTGGTGTGTTTTTTGAGGTGTAAAACCCATAGGAGTGACTCTTATTCATAGATGGACATGTTTAGGGTCCAAATGACCGGGTACAACCCCTCCAAGGACCACCCAAGGGGTCCTTGAGGAGGACCCAACCTTTGGCCAAAAGCTGTCAAAAAATAGCTTGACCTACGAAGGGTAGTGACGGGCCGTCATTTGACCTACGCCTCGTAGGCAGGTCTCGTGGGTTGAGACTTAGTCTCCCCACCAAGAACTCCCCAATCCCCCTCTCTGAACCAAATGAAGAGAGCATAGCACGGGCCGTAACTCCACTTACGGTCCGTAGGTGGGTGGCCGTAGGTGCTCCCAATTTCCCGCCTTCTAGTCTTAAGTTGGTGATTAGGGATTAAGCTAGTTAATTGACTAAGGGCTTAAGGGGTTGTTTAGCAAGTTGATTACTCACCTTTATAAGCTAGCAAGACCTTAAGCAAAGTCATGAAATCATTTAGAACCAAGACCCTCAAAACAGTCCCCTAAAAAAGAGTTTTTAGTTTTAAGTTCGGAGTGAGGGTCAACTTTAGATGGTCATATCTCATAGCTCAAAACGAATTAGGTTGACCATTAACTATCCAATGAAAGGTCTATGAGTCCTCTTTCCAACTCCACTGAGTTTGCCCTATTTCGATCTTGGAGTAAAAAGTTATTCCTGAAATAGTGAAGCACTGTCAAAACTACGAAGCCAAACGACGGTCCGTGACTCCACCTACGGTCCGTAGGTGGAGGGCGTAGATGCTACCAGTTTTATGAAGTTTTTAGTTAAGAAGGGGGTTAATGTTTTAATTAGTTATTAAGTAGAGGTTAAGGGAGGTCGGTTAGGTGGTTAATTAATGGACTATATAAGCTTATAGGACCCTAAACTAATCCATTAATTCACCACAAGTCAAGACCCCAAAACATAACCTAATTCTTTTCCCTCCCAAAATTCTCTCTCAAAACTCTCTCAACTCAAGACTCCATTGAAGAATTTGGAAGGAGCTTAGCAAGGGCTTGTAGATAGGAGGTTTCACACGAAATTCATAGGGTTTAACTAAGGTATGGTTGCTCTTCACTCTTGGGATCCCTTTCCCCAAGAGGTCCTTGTAAAGATGGTTTTCAAAATCCCCCAAATTGTAGATTTCAATCCAAAATTGTGGGTCTTCTTTCTAAATGTTGAATTGTTGTTATAAACTGATTTTGATTGATGATATATGAACAATTATGGTTGTATTCATGTAGTGTTGGTGATGTTTGAAGAATCCCCCATGAGACCCATGTTTCCCCTTCTTCCTCCAATTCTAACCCTAGTTTGTGTTAGATATTAATTGAAGGCTATGAATTGAATGTAATGAGATGTAATTCATGTTTGTATGATGATATTACCCTAAATTATGTATGATAACTATGAAATTAGGGTTAAGTCTTGAATGGGGCCTTCAAGGCTATGAGGAGATGATATCAATGTGATTCTTTATGTATTTTTGAATGTACTTGCTTAATTAATGTATGATGAAGTTGGATTATGGTTCCCTCTTCCCTCTAATCCTAGTTGGTAATTGAGCATGTTATGATGAGATGCAATGCAAGTATGAATGTTGTGAGATGTTGGTATTATTGTTGTTATGTTGAATTGAAGGTAATTCTTGTTAACACAATATGAACATGCTATGAGTAAAGGTGTTTTATGTGAAAGGCTTTCTCACACATGTACACACACATGAATGAATGAAGCTATTGACTAATGTAATGAATGCGAGTCTCTTGAAAAGTTTCCTCAATTGTACTCTAAACTAGTTTATGTTATGCATGGTATGATAATGTGAAAGGTCATTCTCACATGATGAAGGTTCTTGATGAAAGGTGAATCACTTAGATTGTAATGATGTTATACCTAATGTGTTTTTTTGGTGTTGATGACCTAGTTTCCTCATTCTTAACACTTTACACTTGAATTAGTTATGAAGCATGTATGTATGTTATGGTATGATTGTTATATGATTGAAAGGCAGCTCTCATGATTATAATATAATGTAAAGTGAAAGGTTTACTCACTTGCTAAGTGTTTCTAAGGTGAAAGAATTGTTACTCACTTATGAACACATATGAGCTATTATGGTAAGATGTCTACATAAGAGTCTAGTAAAGGCTAATGTGAACTTATGTGATGACTAAAGATGATTACAAAAGGGAATTAAATGCTTAGCACCGAAAGGGCATGTAAATGAGATGGGGGTCTCACATTTAGTAAGTTCGGCTCCGCACATGGGTTTCCTCGCGTTTAGCAAGTCCAGATTACCCACGGTATGTGTTGTCTCATGATATGGAAATCCCCACACAGGACTCTAGCTTAGTGGATCCACCTAGATAGCTATGTATGAATGGTTACACCTTAGGCAAGTGTTAACCCTCTCTTTTTGGTGTGGGAGTAGAACAGTGGATTCCATGTAGCTCTCATGGTCTATGTCGGTTATTGCAATATTTCCCTAATGTAAAAGTAAATGAAGGTATGAAAGGTGTGAACTCTTGCTAGGGCTTTCTTAAGGGTTTCTACATAGTGTAAGGGAGGGTATGGGACTTCTCTTGCACATTGCACTTGTGGAATCCTAAGGGATGGTTGTAGTAGTATTTCTCTTATGATTATGATGATTATGACTTATGTATGTTGAAGCTATGTTATGTATGATCATTATGAAGATGTTTTACCTATGATATGGACTATTTGAATTATGACTAAGATGTACGACATGAACATGTTGTATGAACTATGACTTAATGGTGTTGTTCTATCTTATTATGAAGATTATGAATAATGCATGCTTTAATTGTATTATGTTAATGATTGACGTTTCTTGATTTGAACTAATGTTTGTGAATGTCACCTTACTACGTATATGAACTATCGATAAGACTAATGTATGATAAGTATAGCATGGTGATCCAAAGGTAATACTTATTGTAAGTAGGACTATGGACCCTACCTATGCATTGCACAAGTAGAACCTAGGGTTACTTATGTGAATACTCTATTATTATGCAATGACCTTGATGTTGACTATGCATGAGTGTTATGTTTTGTAATGAGTGATATGTGCACTATGACTCTGATTAGAGACTATGCCTATGGTGATGTTTATTACCCTTGTGCTTTGATGAACTATATGTGAGTTGTTTATGACTTATGATTCTTTAACTCTTTCAAGAAGATGTTCAAAAGTGCATAAAGCATGGTTTCAACTAAATGTCCCCTTTATGCATGTTTTAATGGTTTTTATGCATGGTTTCCATACTTAGTACGTGTGTTGTACTAACCCATATTTCTTCTACATTTTTACAAAGTGTAGGGTTTGGTGATGTGATGTCTTATGCTTGGAAGTTAGGTTTCTAAGGAGCTTGGGAATGAAGACTTGGGGAGTCCTCATAGTTTCGAGGATGAACCTACCTCGTACTCTTATGTCATTATGTCTCTATGTTTTTTGTCTTTAGACTTGTGTAAGGGCCGTGTCCCTATTTATTATTGTGTAAGGGCCGTGTCCCTAAGTTTTTATGAAAGAGTTCTTATTCTAAATGTTATAGATGATTTGAGACATAGTGTCGTAGACTCTCTCTTATTTGATGAAGACTTCGATCGGAAAGAAAAGTTTTAAATTTTCCGCTATTTTCATATGCTTTAATGTTCATGATATGCTAAGGGCTTGTATAAGACCTCCGAGAGGTCGAGTACGCCGTGTTACGACTAGGGGGTGCTCTCGGGTCGTTACAAACTTGATATCAAAGCATAAGGTTTTAAAATGGTCTTAGGATGTCTCAAATCACGTTTAGTAGAATCTTGTTCATCGGTGTGAGTCGCGACACATCTATGAGCGAGAGGCTATAGGACGTTAGGAATCTTCACTTCTTCATTCCCTAAGTCATGCCATAGATCTATAAGCTCTCTCTCTTATTCCTTGTCTTATGGTGTTTAGAGTAGGACCACTTGAAGGGTTCTTGCTAGAAGGAGCGAGTGGTTGTGATGCCAATTATGGCTATGTGACTTGTGAACTTTGATGTAATAGATTGTGAAGTTGTATTTAGTATGATTAATGCTTCATAATTGCCTTTGTGTTGGTTAGAAGAACTTGTGTAGGCTTACTTCCAAGGGGGGATATAGTGTGACTACCTAGCAAGGTAATTGTGAGGTTATGTTTGGTTTATATTGTGTTTTAAAGTTGACTTTGAGGTTGCATGTACCACCTAGTTAAGGTGAAGAATAAGGAGTGCAACTGTTGACCAACTTCAAAGGATTAGTTGTTGTACTTTAAGACTGATCTTAAGTATGGTCACTTAAGTAGAGTGCTTAGATAATACCTAGGCATAGTTGGTTGGTAGACCCACCAAAAGTGATGATAAGGGTTGAAATAGTCTAGAGTTGTCTTGATCCAACTTTAGTGAAAGAGAAAGGTTTCTTAGTCAAAACTCTTCTAAGTTCCTCTAAGGTTTAACCAAGGAAGGATGTCTACCCCTAAGTCTCAAAGAGTGAGTGGTAGTGGATCTTAAGGGTTCCGGTATGTGTTATATGTTTTATTGAATTCCAAAATTTATATGGGTCAAAGGTAGAGGAAGATCCTCTAGAGTCCATAGATGAGATATCTAAGGTGATGAAAATTGTAGGACTAATTCCGATAATACTTGTGTTTTGTGACTTGATAAATAGGATGTGGTGAACCTTTGTGTTATTTTTAGTATTCATGGGTTTAGTTATGGCCATATGTGGTTATTGGTATAACCCAACTTAGCCCTAATGAGTTTAGAATGTGTTGGATTTTGATGAATAGAAGTGCTTAGGTGGTGCCTAGGGTTGTTGAGTGAGTAGACTCATTGAAGGAGGTTAAAAGTGTAATACTCTATGGCTTAGAATCATCTTGTGTGGTGAGTGTGAAGGTTTAGTAATGACATGCTCCGACCATAGAATTAAAAGAAGGAATGTTGTACTGAGATAGTATAGGCTTACCCCAAGTGAGGGATAATGCGCTTAAATGGTAAGGTCATTGAGTACCCTTGATGTTTATGAAATAGGTTTGCTTGGATTCTCACCTTATGTGGTTTAATGAGTTTGAACAACTTAGAACCGGAGTGGTAGACTTATATGAGACCTTGAGTGATATCCTAGTGAAGGCCTTAGAAAGGGATGCTACTAGGGTTGACTTGGAATACTTTTTGGATGAAGGTACCAGTATGATTGGTAATTTCATGTGAGAGTAAGTGCTATGTTGAGTTCCAGTATTACCTTATCTTGTATGATGCCTTATGAGGCTATGAGGCTTAGAGTGTTCCGGATGAATTAATAGAGCCTTTTACAGATTTTACCTCGGTTAATGGTTTAAAGGTTAGTAAGAAGGGTTTAGGAAAGATGTCTCTTTACCTTGTTCCCTAGAAATACTCTTGTTGACTTGGTGGAACTTGGCAAGTTAGACCTTGATGTAACTCTTAGTATTGATGGGTTGCATACTTGGTGTGTTTTATTGATGATAGGGCTCGGATAGTTAGAAGAACATGGGACTCTTGAGTATGTATTAGTTTTCACCTTTTGAGTAAGATGACATTTGAGTGCAATTTCTTCCTATTATGGATTTGGTGTTTGATTGTGTCATATAAGGGTGGTATGGCTAGATGTTGAGGACCATAGACTTTTGCAAAGAGGGCAAAAATGTGAGTTTTGTTATATCTTTAGGAGTGCTTGAAAGAAGTTTTCATAAGGGTGGTAGTGAGGGCTTCCTCCTAAGGAGGGGATAGTGTGCTTAGAAAGCATGACTTGTTGAAATCCCAACATCCACATCTCATTCTTCCATTCCTATCCTAGCTTGAGACCAAGAGTTCCTAGATGGGCCTATGTTATGTTTTAAAAGTCATATGTGATTTTTATATTCTGATGATTTCCTTATGAAGGTATGTTTTTGAGAATTCATGTTCTCAGATAAAATGAGTTTTCATGTCTCATGTTCCTTATGTTGATAGGCAATTAGAGTAAGAAACCTATGTGATTCATGAGGTGAATGGTTTAAATGTGCTTTTGAGAAGTAATGGCATAGTTGGCCTAAGATGATATGATAAGCATGATTTGAGTTGGAGAAGGAAATTCCTCCAATGAAATGGAATGTGCTAAGTTGCATGCATATTGAGATCGTAGAGGTAGTCCTATTTTCTCATGTTGCATGATGTGTGTTTTAAATGGAGATTTTTCTCCTAAGTTGTGCATTGTGTGTAATATGGCATACTTGACTTCATGATGTGAATTAAATGAACATGCTTGAATGTGTTCTTATGAAATGGAATGTTAGATCCTTATGTGGTGGAAACTAGCCTAAAGAGTGGAGGAGGTAGTTCCTCCCATGTTTATGTGAATTAATGAGGTTTGTGCATTTCCATAAAAACTCATGTTTATGAATAAAGATGAGTTGTATGAGTTGTTTCCCTCATGTTGTAGTGCATTGGTTATAAGTGATCTATTGTACTTCATGAAAATAAGGTATGAGCATGTCTTAGTAAGGAGTTGAGAAGTTCCTCCTTGAAAGAGTGCTATTGAACATGGAAACTTGCATATGTGCTTAATGATGTATAGACCATGTAATGACTAGGAGAAGGTAGTTCCTCCTATGAACATGAGAAATGTTGATGTTGATGTGTTATGAATAGGAGAAGGTAGTTCCTCCTTGAACATAACTAAACATGAAAATGTCATGCATATAGATTGATAGACGTAGTTCCTATTTCCTTATATTTGCATTGACTATGTTAAAATTGGAGTTTAAGTTCCTCCTTTGAATGATGCTCGTTGTGTGTGGTGTATTTTTGAGTTGTACATCACTTTGATGATTACATGATTGTTGGGCTGCTAGTTTGAGTTTCGATTCCTTAAGACGTTTCAGTGTTATTCGGGAACGAATGTTCTTAAGGAGGGGATATTGCAACGCCCCGTACGAAACTAGTAAGACCTAGCTAAGGCTTGACTGAATCTATTAGGTTGGCCTAGAGCCTCACATGTTACTTTATGGTTGGAAACATGTTTAAATGATGAAAAATGGCTATTGAAGGTAGTTTGGTGACTTTAGAGGTCAAACGTCAAGAAACGACCATGACGTCCAGAAACTAGTCTTTGGTGCTAGTGTCTTGTCGTGGTGTTTGGTGTGTTGTTTGAGGTCTAAAACCCATAGGAGTGACTCTTATTCATAGATGGACATGTTTAGGGTCCAAACGACCGGGTACGACCCCCCCAAGGACCACCCAAGGGGTCCTTGAGGAGGACCCAACCTTTGGCCAAAAGCTGTCAAAAAACAGCTTGACCTACGAAGGGCAGTGACGGGCCGTCACTTGACCTACGCCCCGTAGGTAGGTCTCGTGGATTGAGACTTAGTCTCCCCACCAAGAACTCCCCAATCCCCCTCTCTGAACCAAATGACGATAGCACAGCACGGGCCGTAACTCCACTTACGGTCCGTAGGTGGGTGGCCATAGGTGCTCCCAATTTCCCGCCTTCTAGTCTTAAGTTGGTGATTAGGGATTAAGTTAGTTAATTGACTAAGGGCTTAAGGGTTGTTTAGCTAGTTGATTACTCACCTTTATAAGCTAGCAAGACCTTAAGCTAAGTCATGAAATCATTTAGAACTAACACCCTCAAAACAGTCCCCTAAAAAAGAATTTTTAGTTTTAAGTTAGGAGTGAGGGTCAACTTAAGATGGTCATATCTCATAGCTCAAAACGAATTGGGTTGACCATTACCTATCCAATGAAAGGTCTATGAGTCCTCTTTCCAACTCCACTGAGTTTTCCCTATTCCGATCTTGGAGTAAAAAGTTATTTCTGAAATAGTGAAGCACTGTCAGAACTAAGAAGCCAAACGACGGTCCGTGACTCCACCTACTGTCCGTAAGTGGAGGGCGTAGATGCTGCCAGTTTTATGAAGTTTTTAGTTAAGAAGGGGGTTAATGTTTTAATTAGTTATTAAGTAGAGGTTAAGGGAGGTCGGTTAGGTGGTTAATTAATGGACTATATAAGCTTATAGGACCCTAAACTAATCCATTAATTCACCACAAGTCAAGACCCCAAAACATAACCCAATTCTTTTCCCTCCAAAAATTCTCTCTCTCAAAACTCTCTCAACTCAAGACTCCATTGAAGAACTTGGAAGGATCTTAGCAATGGCTTGTAGATGGGAGGTTTCACACGAAATTCATAGGGTTTAACTAAGGTATGGTTGCTCTTCACTCTTGGGATCCCTTTCCCCAAGAGGTCCTTGCAAAGATGGTTTTCAAAATCCCCCAAATTGTAGATTTCAATCCAAAAATGTGGGTCGTCTTTCTAAATGTTGAATTGTTGTTATAAACTGATTTTGATTGATGATATATGAACAATTATGGTTGTATTCATGTAGTGTTGGTGATTTTTGAAGAATCCCCCCATGAGACCCATGTTTCCCCTTCTTCCTCCAATTCTAACCCTAGTTTGTGTTAGATATTAATTGAAGGCTATGAATTGAATGTAATGATACGTATTTCATATTTGTATGATGATATTACCCTAAATTATGTATGATCACTATGGAATTAGGGTTAAGTCTTGAATGGGGCCTTCAAGGCTATGAGGAGATGATATCAATGTGATTCTTTATGTATTGTTGAATGTACTTGCTTAATTAATGTATGATGAAGATGGATGATAGTTCCCTCTTCCCTCTAATCCTAGTTGGTAATTGAGCATGTTATGATGAGATGCAATGCAAGTATGAATGTTGTGAGATGTTGGTATTATTGTTGTTATGTTGAATTGAAGGTAATTCTTGTTAACACAATATGAACATGCTATGAGTAAAGGTGTTTTATGTGAAAGGTTTTCTCACACATATACACACACACATGAATGAATGAAGCTATTGACTAATGTAATGAATGTGAGTCTCTTAAAAGGTTTCCTCAATTGTACTCTAAACTAGTTTATGTTATGCATGGTATGATAATGTGAAAGGTTTTCTCACATGATGAAGGTTCTTGATGAAAGGTGAATCACTTAGATTGTAATAATGTTATACCTAATGTGTTTTTGTGGTGTTGATGACCTAGTTTCCTCATCCTTAACCCTTTACACCTGAATTAGTTATGAAGCATGTATGTATGTTATGGTATGATTGTTATATGATTGAAAGGTAGTTCTCATGATTATAATGTAATGTAAAGTGAAAGGTTTACTCACTTGCTAAGTGTTTCTAAGGTGAAAGGATTGTTACTCACTTATGAACACCTATGAGCTATTATGGTAAGATGTCTACATAAGAGTCTAGTAAAGGCTAATGTGAACTTATGTGATGACTAAAGATGATTACAAAAGGGAATTAGATGCTTAGCACCGAAAGGGCATGTAAATGAGATGGGGGTCTCACGTTTAGTAAGTTCGGCTCCCCACATGGGTTTCCTCACATTTAGCAAGTCCGGATTACCCATGGTATGTGTTGTCTCATGAGATGGAAATCCCCACGTTTGGTAAGTTAGGGTTTCTAGAAGCAATCTCCTTGACCCTTAACTATGTGCCCACATAGGACTCTAGCTTAGTGGATCCACCTAGATAGCTATGTATGAATGGTTACACTTTAGGCAAGTGTTAACCCTCTCTTTTCGGTGTGGGAGTAGAACAGCGGATTCCATGTAGCTCTCATGGTCTATGTCGGTTATTGCAATATTTCCCTAATGTAAAAGTAAATGAAGGTATGAAAGGTGTGAACTCTTACTAGGGCTTTCTTAAGGGTTTCTACATAGTGTAAGGGAGGGTATGAGACTTCTCTTGCACATTGCACTTGTGGAATCCTAAGGGATGGTTGTAGTAGTGTTTCTATTATGATTATGATGATTATGACTTATGTATGTTGAAGCTATGTTATGTATGATCATTATGAAGATGGTTTACCTATGATATGTACTATTTGAATTATGACTAAGATGTATGACATGAACATGTTGTATGAACTATAACTTTATGGTGTTGTTCTATCTTATTATGAAGATTATGAATAATGCATGCTTTAATTGTATTATGTTAATGATTGACGTTTCTTGATATGAACTAATGTTTGTGAATGTCACCTTACTATGTATATGACCTATGGATAAGACTAATGCATGATAAGTATAGCATGGTGATCTAAAGGTAATACTTAGTGTAAGTAGGACTATGGACCCTACCTATGCATTGCACAAGTAGAACCTAGGGTTACTTATGTGAATACTCTATTATGATGCAATGACCTTGATGTTGACTATGTATAAGTGTTATGTCTTGTAATGAGTGATATGTGCACTATGACTATGATTAGAGACTATTGATGTGAGGCTAAAAATACATATTTTTAATCATTATTTGCCTCATATTTGTTATTTATATTTGTCCTTTTTGAGCATTAATTTTATAAATTGTGCTAAATAGTGTATTTTATTTGTAGCAGTAAATTGACGTAAAGTTAAAGAAGTTTGGAGCTAAAACGAATTAAAGATGAAAGGTTCAAGAAGGAAATCAATCAGACAGCTTAATGGATTAAATTTATTAAAATAATATATTTCTATATATGGTGCAAAGAAGGACTTTCCAATTCAATTTGAATGTGGTTTGCAGCTGCCACGTGTCACCAGCTAACCAGCCCTTGCTGCCAAGAATTTCCATAAATTGCGGACACACGGAAAACCCAATTTAATTGGGTTTTGTTTTCCTAATTTGTATTGAACTTAATTATTTTATTTAGGGTTTTCTACATCTATAAATAGTGTAGAGAAATAATTATTTGGAAGGAAGCCAAGAACCAAAATACAAGACACAATATAAATTTTCTTCTAGCTTAGGAACTTTGGAAGAGCCGCCGTGGAGGTCGGATAATTGTGGTTTATTCTTTCTTCTCCTTTATTATTTATTTGTATTCGTGATTAATAAAAGATAGTTTAGCTATTGTTCTTAACTTTTTATGATTAACACAAACATATTTATTTTAATAAATTTTGATTGTGTTTTTGAGATAATGAGTAGCTAACTTTCATAACTAGGGTTGTGGGAACCATGAGCGATTAACAAAGTATGAATAGTAAATAAGCAATTCTTGACTAGTATTTTGCATGCATTGATAATTCTTTCGTTTAGAAGTCTTTTTAACGGTGGCCAACGTTAGAACTCGCCTTGTTACTACTTGCCGGACCAAGGAGGTAATTAACAAGAAAAGAATTATCAATATAGATTTAGTGTGATACTATCTAATAGGCTAGTGTCGATTGGTGCGAAGTAATAACTAAGCCAAACATCGATTATGATGTCTAATATGAGGTAAAGGTAAGGGTTAGTAAATTATACACACGTAGCCGGACCAAGGTGTGGGGTGAAATTCTCTAGATGCCGGACCAAGAATTTAGAGATACCTAACTTATCACTTTGCATGTAATACACTAGAAAAGGATTACTATTATTAGGATTACTGCGTTATGAGCTTATGGGGAACACATTCCTAGTTACTTTTCATAATCTGAACATAAATAAATACTTAGTTCAAAGCTATCTTTTTATTATTTTTATTTTATTTTATTTCAATTTAAATCCCCCATTTTTATAGAGACTATCGAGTTAAATATTTACTATTGACAATATTCTTCCATATTCTCTGTGGGATCGACCCCGACTCATAGTTGGGTAAATATATTGCATACGATCGTTTATATTTCTTTTCAAGAAGTATATTTGAACGTTATCAACTATACCTATGGTGATGTTTATTACCCTTGTGCTTTGATGAACTATATGTGAGTTGTTTATGACTTATGATTCTTTAACTCTTTCAAGAAGATGTTCAAAAGTGCATAAACCATGGTTTCAGCTAAATGTCCCCTTTATGCATGTTTTAATGGTTTTTATGCATGGTTTTCATACTTAGTACGTGTGTTGTACTAACCCTTATTTCTTTTACATTTTTACAAAGTGTAGGGTTTGGTGATGTGATGTCTTATGCTTGGAAGTTAGGTTTCTAAGGAGCTTGGGAATGAAGACTTGGGGAGTCCTCATAGTTTCGAGGATGAACCTACCTCGTACTCTTTTGTCATTATGTCTCTATGTTTTATGTCTTTAGACTTGTGTAAGGGCCGTGTCCCTAGTAATTATTGTGTAAGGGCCATGTCCCTAAGTTTTTATGAAAGTGTTCTTATTCTAAATGTTATAGATGATTTGAGACATAGTGTCATAGACTCTCTCTTATTTGATGAAGACTTCGATTGTAAAGAAAAGTTTTAAATTTTCCGCCATTTTCATATGCTTTAATGTTCATGATATGCTAAGGGCTTGTATAAGACCTCCGAGAGGTTGAGTACGCCGTGTTACGACTAGGGGGTTCTCTCGAGTCGTTACACGCCTGGCCTTGAGTAGTTCAGACGGAAACCTCCTCCCAGATTTGCTAAGAAATGTACCTCTTCATTGTGCATAGGTTCAAAGTGTGCTTCATTAGGGTTTACTCCATTAACTTCGATCGCATTCACAACCTTAGAACCACTTCCCATGATGTGTTTCGTCAATACGTCCATTTGGGTAATCCACTACAAAAAAAATGCTCAATATATGGGGGTTAATTTGTCAATTTATGGTAGTTTATGGATCCCACAAATTAAATTACAGCGATTTTTTAAAATGCTACAATTACCATTGCCACGAGCATATTTATAGAGATTTTAGTGAACGTCGATGCCTCCTGCAAAATGACTATTTTATTTGTGGAGGTTTTTCGGTATTAGTTTGTGACGGTTTAGAACCTTCACAATATAATTTGTCATGACATGATATTAATATTTACATAATTTGATTTGTGGAGTCTTACAAAATAATAATACTTATTATTATTATTATTATTATTATTATTATTATTATTATTATTATTATTATTATTATTATTATTATTATAATAATAATAATATATGTGAAATTTGATTTACTTCAAATTCATTTTACTATTATTATTTGTTGAGTCAAGCTGTCAAAATAATTAATAATTTTACTAAATAACACAATTAAAGCAAATCACATTTCATTAAACAAATTTATATTAATAAATTTTACAACTTCAAATTCATATCAAATAAAAGTAATACAAACTTGTGTATAATAACTTCAACATTACAAATTTTAAATCCTTTAAAATTCACACATCAAATAAACATAAAAATTCTATATCATTTGTTTGGTGATTTAAGTTGTTGTCATCCAATCTTTATATCCAAAGAGAAATAAGTTCAATCTCTGCATCAGGCTGAAACAAAGAAAACATTATACATAATTAGATAAACATATATTGATACACATACATGTTGATTAAAAAATTTGAATTTCAAAAACAAATTCATAAAGCTTTGGTTTGACAAAAAGTCATAAGACTATGGATGAAAAAAATATACTTTGATGTTCTCTTGTACACACTAATAATGTGAATACTAACGACTTCATGATTCACAAGCACAAACTAGGTTTGTGTTTTTTAAAATCATATAATGATGCTTATTCTATTTAACACTTTGGTTTAAGTATTTCTGATTTCTATTAATTTATAAGTTAGACTTTCCTTCTTGACCTTTTTTTCTTTTATTTACAAAAAAAAATTATAACTTCAAAAACTTACCATATTGAATAAGAAAATGCGTAATTTTTAAATGTTCTTTATTTTGTAATAGTCAAATCACAACATGAATAAAATGATTACATGATCTTTAACCAAACAAAAACAAAATTAAGGCTTACCAGAAATCAATTAAAGATTGTGTACGAATGATTTTCCGATGTGGCGAGAATTTAAACAAATCCTGAAATATGTAAAAGCAATGATACATTAAGTTTAACAACTTGCAAAATATAAGATGCCAATAAATTAAATAATAATATAAATTTGAAATTTTAATATTGCTCATCAAACATACAAAACAGAGAATTACCTTTATATATATAAAAAAATTACTTACCATCTATTTCATTTAGTATAGCCTACAAAAAAATAATTAGCAAAATCATCCAAAAAACATTGAACCAAAAAATGAGATAAAGAAGAGTGAAAGGCAAAGGGAAAGAGGGGAGGGAAGTGGGTTACATAAAAGAAATGAAATTTGTCTGTGTGTGTTAATTTTATGTGGTGGGTGGGAATGGGTGGGAAGGAAGGAGTGATTATTTAATTGGGTTTGAAAAGTTCTAGGGGGAAGTTATTTTTAGGCTTTTTTAATATTTGAAGGAAAACTTATTTTATAATTTTGGTTGGGATAGATCCAAAGGAAAGCTAAAAGAATTTTTTTAGTGTATAGAATTAAGTTTATATTTGCAATTCTTATTAATTAATAATAACTATTAGTTAAAATGTTTCACTTTCAAAATCAACTAATATTAAAAAAGCTTAAATAAAGTTATATACGAACAAAAGTAAATATAAATAAATATATAACTGTCGATTTAGCTGTTATAGTTATAACATTTAAATTTGAGTGTTATGGGACAACCAAAATAACAAAATAATACAAATTAAAGTATTACTATTTAAGATAAAATATTGAGGTTAAATTGAATATACAAAGTAGAAAAAATATTTAAAGTATCTTAATAAATAGAAAAAATAGAGAATAAAATATTTATATATATATATATATATATATATATATATATATATATGACTTCTAAAAGGTAACAAATTTAACAAATTTTTGAGGGTCGATAATCGCCACAAACAATATTAAATTGTGGCGATTCTCTAATCTTCTTAATATACTCACCTTAAAAAGATTTATATTGTGAGGGTTAGAATAAAACGTCACAAAATGAATTATTAGTGTGATTTTTAAGAACTCCCACAAGTTAACCGTCACAAATTCATGTTTTCATCCCGCTCTTGGTTCTTTTCTATCTGTTCCTTTGTCATCCCAAATTTAAGAGGGGACATTTGATCTTCTCTAGTGTACCAAGCACGGTTGATTTTTGTCATCTCATCAAGAAGAGTAGATGATATGTCAAATGGTTATTGCATTATTCCTCCTCGAACAAGCTGATCTGCCATACCCTTGTTGATTGAATCTATGCTCTGGTAAAAGTATTGTAGCAACACATTGTTCGGGAGTCCATGAGTTGGACATTGGAGCATCAAATTTTGAAACCTCAACCATGTCTCATGAATAGGTTCACCATCCACTCGCTTAAAATTCTGAATGTTATCCCTCAACGTTACCATCTGCGAGGGAGGGAAAAACATTACATAAAACGCATCAGTGAGCTCCTCACAAGAAGTAATTGAGTCCCTTGCTAAATCTCCTAACCACTTTGTTGCCTCCCCAATTAGAGAAAAGGGAAACAAACGAAGTCGGACCAACTATTTAGTGATGTTCTTGAAAGAGAATGGCCCACACACATCAAAAAAAAATTGGATGTGGTCATGAAGATCCTTAGAAGCTAGACCTCCAAAGGGACCGTTCATTTGGAACAACTACAAAATAGTGCTAATCACATGAAACACCGCATTGACCACAGTCAGAGGCAATCGAATAGCACCCGCACTTCCCAACTGATCTTCATTGACATCTTGCAAGTTATCGATGTCATCATTGTTCCCAATTTGGCTAGCATTGCTCCCATTAACACTCATGTCTTCACATGTTTAAGAGCAACCAACCACAAACAAAAATAAGTTGATTCAACTACAACACTATTAGTTCACAACTAAACTTCACTAAAATAATTCTAAACACCACTCCCCGACAGCGGCACCATTTCTTATAATGCTTAACTACACTTCATTTGATTCTATCTCTAGGCGGTCGCTTAAACGTAGAAACCCAACTAAGAGTTGGGGTCAATCCCATAGGGAGTGATACAGTAAAAAATTCCATTACGAAGTAAAATAGTGTTTTAATCATTTGTAGAGGTAGAAATTTTTGAAACAATAAAGTAAACAGCAAGGGGCTGACAATTAATGACAAATGGGGGGATTTGAGTGAGCAATGAACAACTACGAACAATAGGGGATAAACAAGTAGTGAGGGATCCTTGGGAGTGTGATCAATTGAATGACAATTTCGCGAAATGGGTGATTATTATTTAGTAAAATTTGTTAAATCTTAGCATGTAGGCTAGGTTGTAGGTGTAATAGCTATTTCTCAATCAACTATCACGAATAAAGCGAGTTCTCTCGAACCTCGACAAGCATAACACATGCAGACAACCCAATACCTCAATTAATCTACTTTTTCAAGCTAAATTAGTAGGATTGAATTTAGACACAATTTCTCAAGATAAGTGTACAATAACCCAATTACTACAATGATCAATTAATAGTTTTAACTCTAAAACATTGTTCTCAAGCTAACTTAGAATGTTAAACTAGAATTGTATTTGCAATTAAAATTCATCAATTAAAACTCAACTATCAATTAAACCCACTTCAAATCTACAGTAAAATCAGTAAATACTAACACGCATAAGCTAATTGAAACATTCAGTCACATAATCATACCCCCAAGAATGGGGGTTTTAGCCACACATAATAAAGACCAAGAAATCATTACCAACAATGTTGGCTTGGGAAACAATTCACAAGTCTTCAAAATGTTCAAATTAAATTCTTAATCAAATAAACCCTAAATCTCTACTGATGAATTTAAAGAACAATGATAGAAATCAAAAACCTAGAACCGGACAATGTGGGATCTCTCAACAAATTTCAAAACTCCAGAACCCCTGTTTGAAATTTGCAGTTAGAAGTTCCCAGAATTTCAGCTTCGGAGCATCTCGGTGAAATAAGTTGACCATGGATGACCAGGCCGGCGATGCGTCAAGTGCTTCTTTCCATTGCCTTCTTTGCTTGTCTTTTCATCAATTCCTTTCTGTAACTTTAGGTGATCCAAGTCGGCATCACCGGTCCACATGGTGCGTCGCCGAACCGTAAGTTTTCTCGCTGAGTTAGACTTTTCCATGGACTAGCGTGCTGTAACTTTTGGCGAGCTGAAGAGCTTCTCGGGGACTCATCGATTTGCTTTGGCGAGTATCATCCTTGCTTTTCTTCAGCTTTTTTCGCTTCTTTTTCCCGGTAAAGTCCTTGCCTTGCTCTTTATCCTCCATTGCTGCAAAATAGCATTTTAACATTAGTTTAGAGCATAAAATAGGCATTGAGGACACTAATACTTTGAATATCAAGCCCTAAATGAGTCGAAATCCCCAACTCACCACTAACAAACCCTAAAAATCCTTTGAAAACCTAAACCTATAAATGCCCTTATAAAACCCCAAGCCTTAAACTGAAAGCCCTAAAAAACCAAAAAAAAATCATAAACCTAAAATCCTAAACCGTAAATTCTAAGAAACCCTAAACCCTATCAAACCCAAAATCCTAAAAAACCATAAACACTAAAAAATTTTTAAAAAAAATACCCTAAAAACCATTTAGAAAAATCCTAAACGTTAAAACCCTAGAAAAACCCTAAACCTAAAAATCCTAAAAAAAAGACCTATACCCTAAACCCTAAAAAACCTTAAACCTAAACCCAATGAAACCCTAAACCCTAAACCCTAAAAAACCATAAATCTTAAACTCTAAAAAAACTCTACACCCTAAACCCTATGAAACCCGAAAAAATTCCTACATCCTAAACCCTAAAAAACCCTACACCCTAAACCGTAAGAAATCCAACACCTTAAACCCTTAAAAATTGTTCTAAAGCCTAAGAAACCTTACACCCAAAACCCTAAGCCCTACTAAACCCTATACTCTAAATGCTAAGTAACTCGAAACCCTAAAGCCTAAGAAATCTAATAACGTAAAATCCATCAAAAATCCTATTGCTAAAAGACGTTCAATACCCCTAAAAACCCTAAAAACCTTTAAAAATCATGCACCTTAAAAAAACCCCAAGTCTTAAACCCTAAACCCAAAATTCTAAACCCTAAATCCTATGAAACACTAAAGAAATCCCTTTACCTTAAATCCTAAACCCGGAGAGAGGTAAAACTCTAAGAAATCCTAAATCCTAAGAAACACTTAACCCTAAAATACCATAAAAATAATTTAAAACCCTTAGTTGAAAAGACCCTAAAAACCCTTTAAAACCATTAAAACCCAAAACACTAAACCATAAAAATTCCTAAACCTAAATTCTAAACACCATGAGACCTAAGAAACTATATGAAATCCTAAATCCTAAGAATTCCTAAACCCTAAAAAGACCCTACACCCTTAAAATCTTGAACCTAAAATACTCTAAAAAACCTTAGGCCCTAAAAAATTATAAACCTAGAAACATAAAAGTAAAACCTAAATCTTAAGACACCGTAAATCCTAAACCTTAAGAAACCCTATACCCTATGAAATACTAAAAGAACCTATAAAATTCTGAAACATAAAAGAACCTAAAACACTAAAAAACCTTTAAAAATCCTAAACCCTAAGAAACCATAAAACCTAATCTCTAAGAAACCCTAAAATCTAAAATATCCTTAAAAACATAAAACAAAACCCTAAATCTAAGAAACCCTGAAAACTATAAACCTAAAAAATCCTACTGGCCCATAAGCCCTAAACTCTAAAAGCTAAAAAACTCTAAACCTAAAACCCTAAACCTTAAGAAACCCTAAACCCTAAGAAACCCTAAAATCATTTTTAAAAAACCCTAAAACCCCTAAAAATACCCTAACCCTAAGAAACCCTACACCCTAAGCCCTTAGAAACCCCAAAATATATATACTAAGTAACTCTAAACCCTAAAATATAAAGAAACCCTAAACCTTACAAAAACCCTTAGAAATCCTAAACATAAAAAACCCTAAAACCCCCTTAAAACCCTAAAAATCTTTTAAAACCCTATAACTAAAACCACTATCTTAAACCCTAAAAAAGCCCTAAAACATTAACCGTAAACCCTAAGAGACTCAAAACCATAAATCGTAAGAAACACTAAACCCTAAGAAACCCTAAAAACTCTATACCTAAAACCATAAACCCTAAATATTGAAACCTAGACCGTAAGAAACCTTAAGAAACCCCAAACCAAAGAAACCTAAAACCCTTAGAAACCCTAAGCCCTAAAACCCATAAAATCATTAAAAACTCTAAACCTAAAAGACCATAAAAACCCTTAAAACCTAAAAAGAACTTTTAACAATCTAAAACCTAAAAACCCCAAACAATAAACCCTAAACCCTAAAAATTCTTAACCCCACAAAAGCCTAAGAAAACCTAAACCCTAAATTTAAATAAACCCTAAACCCTAAGAATCCCTAAACCCTAAAAAACACAGAAGCCTAACAAACCCTAAAAACCCTTTAAAAACCTAAACCTCTAAAAACCCTTAGAAAAACTCCAAGCCCTAAATCGAAAGCCCTAAAAAATATATAAAAAATAATAAACCTAAAGCCTAAACCCTAAGCCCTAAGAAACCTAAATCTTAAAAAACCCTAAACCCTAACAAACCTAAAATCCTAAGAGACCATAAACACTAATAAAAAAAAACCTTAAAACCGTTATGAAAAATCATAAGCCTAAAAATCCTAAACCTAAAAATCCTAAAAAAAATACATGTACCCTAAACCCTAAGAAACTCTAAACCCTACAAAAACATAAACCTAAACCCTAAGAAACCCTAACAAATATTATACCCTGAACCCTTAAAAACCCTAAACCATAAAAAAAACCTACACCCTTAACCCTATGAAACCCTACAAAAATCTTACACCCACAACCCAAAACCCTAAGAAATCCTACACCCTAAACCATAAAAAAATCCCTACACCCTAAACCTTAAAAAATCCCTACATCCTAAACCCTAATTAATCCAACACCCTAAAACCTAAAAAACGTTACACCCTAAAGCCTAAGAAACACTAAACCATAAACCCTAAGCATGTAACACTGCGTAGTCTAAAGAGGAAAGCTTAGCAAATTGTCAGAAGTTCCAGGTGTCACCCATGAGGGCCAACCATGCCCCGTGGTTGGACCCACTTCTCGTAGGTGAGACCCATGGATAGAGCCCCAAGGACATTGTCTAGGACAGTGAACCAGGGCCAAGACCCACGTCCCATGGATTGGTCCACGACTCGTGGCTAGGGGTCCGTCAATGGAATAAATTCTCTATCAAGACCACACCCAACCAAGATGGACCGTAGGTCCATCCACGGTCCTTCGTCGGGGTCTCGTGGGTGGGCCTTTTGGGACAGTTAAGTTGAGGGCTTAAGGGTCTTTTCCAGTTTTAATTAAATTGAAGTGGTGTCATTTTGCCTAAGTCTAAAACACCTATATAAGTATTTTTAACCCCTAAAATCCCCCATTCAAGTCATTCTCTCAAAACCCAAAAAAACCCAAAACTCCTCTCAAAAAAATTATCTCTAGAAGATTGAAGAATAAGAAAGAAATTGGAACTAGGTCAAGATCAAGTCTCCCAATATTTAAGCTTTTGAGGGTATTGTGACTAAGTTATGATGGATTTTCATCCATGGGATCCTTCCTCCCATGGAGTCCCCCAGAATTCCTTAAATGGAAGAGGAATTTCCCAATTTTAGCTCGGGTTTCTTTCAATGTTGTGGGTTATGATGAATGTTGATCCATTGATTGTATTGTGATTATTTATGACTGAATTGATATAATTGTATGTATTTAGGATTAAATTACATGTACCCATGCCTCTCCTATGATTTTAGGATTAAATTCATATAGTTGGGTTTCATGCCATTAGAGGGAAACTCTATGGGTTAGATATCGCCTTATAGGATTGATGAATTATGATTAAAATTTCTTGAGATTTAAGCATATATGATTAATATAATGTTAATTTCTTCAGAGTACATCATAGATGATGATAATGTGATGTAGTGCTTTGACAATAAAAGCCTAGACTATGAATTGTTGACTGTTGATGTTGTAGTATGGAAGTTAGACTTACTATAATAAATTGATAAGCATGATTGAATGATTGTGAAAGGTATACTCACATGAAGGATTCTAGATTCAAAGGATTGCTCACCTAAAATGAATCTAGACTAAAATGCTTAATGAATTAGGAGGCTAGAGGTGATTACCATTAACCTCCATATGCAAGGATAAAGGTGATTCTCATACTCCTTAGAATTGAACAACAGGCAAGTCCCCACGTTCTTACTATGATGAAATTATGTTGAGGCCAGTACCTATGCTCCTTATAAAATCATGTGGAGAAGAGTACTCGTGTCATATGATGAGATTGTGGAGGCGAGTACCCACAATCTAAAAGTAAGTAAGGCAAGAGGGGAATACCCATTGGCCTTTATAAGCTAGGCATAGAGGCGAATCCCCATGTCTTTAAAAGTAAGTATGACTAATATGATTTTGTTAGAAAATTGATTTGATTGGCGTGTTCCTAAATATGCCTTATATGATGTAAGCTTGACTAGAGGCGGATGACCTAAGCCTTGGCTAAGGATAAGTGAGGTTACTTAAGGAAGTATTCCTCTTAAATTATGTTGATTATTATGACTTGATTATGTTTATGCCTTATGCCTTATGTTGTCTAATGCTTATCATTACGTTTTTATGCTAGCCATCATATTTATTACTTGATTATGCTAACGTATACACTTGCCTACATTCTTATCAGATGTAGGGTCTGGCGACATTGATTCTCAGATTCATGGATGGCTTTGTTGTTGATCAAAGAAAAGATGTTTTGGTGAGTCTTCATTGTGTTCGAGGATGTGATGACCACTTTCTTTTATGTATTTCTTTTATGACTTGGACTATTGTATGGGATGCGTCTAAAGATTTCTATTTTGTAATGTTAGATGGTTTGAGACAATAATGTTAGACTTCCACTCATTTTATAAAAGACTTTGATTGTATTAAAATGTTTTAAATTCCCGCTCATTTATATTTCTTCATGTTATGATATGCTAAGTGGCATGTATGAGGCCTCTCAGGGTCTTTTTCACGACCCGATTCTACACCCTGGACGTGGCCGGCACTGAAGAACCATTATTGGTCCCCAAGCGAACCCTCATCCTGGCTGAAAACAAGCGGAAGACTAACTTAAGCATGCAAAAGCTTAAAACTGAAATAAAAGTTCATAAAACTTAAATACAAACTTTAAGTCCAAAGAAAACTCTGTATAATAAAATATATACACATTGCCATAAAGAGGCAACTTTAGTCTTTAAAACATTTAACAAAATAAATGAAGACTTCTAAAACTCTACTGTCTATCTAAGAAGCATCTAACTGATAAAGATGGAAGTCGGGACAAGACCCACGACATCCTAACAACTGATATAACTAAAAGGTAAATGAAATCCTCCGATAGCAAGGAGGCTCACCATAGCTAACTCGAACTCTTGGATCTATCAATGAAGCTCCTATTGATGATCGTGAATACTTGTGTCTACATCATAAGATGATGCAGGCCAAATGGTTCAGTATATGGAATGTACGAGCATGTAAGGGCAATTCTAAAACATAAACATAAGCTTGAACTTGATAAAAAGTGGAAACATACTTACCTCCTTTCAAACTTACTCAACTCAAGGAATACTCAAGGATAAGGTACTCAACTCAGAGATTAAATACTCAACTCAAAGACATGATACTCGACTCTTGGTACTCAACTCAATATAAAGCAACAATATACATGCAATATATGGAAAGATTTATTAATAATAAAAAAAACTTAGTTCGTTAAAGAAAATGCAATAACAAACTTAAATTTACTTATATAATAAAGTAATATAGTTTATGTGGGAGATTCTCTAACCGACAACCACCACTATGAGCCTAAGTAGTGATACAACGTCTTGTCCACGCTGCCAGAACTGTCTTATACTTTGCCATCATATAGAATGCTTAACCTAGTGGATCCACTAGCTTTACTTATCTGATCATCTAAAAAGTATCACCCATTAATACCCATGATGGCTACATGGTTTATGGAGACTTAAGTTAATATGAACTCGCATCCCCATATCGGTGCTCAATACTACTCCCAAAATATGCTTAGCTCATATGTTTTTAAAACAAACTTCTTTCTTTGGTTTGAGATAATTACTCAAAACTTAGCTTAAAAGCTTCTTGGAATCGATGTTCCATTTTCTTGCTCAAATGTGAAAACATTTATAAACTCTTAAGGAATACTTAGTTCCCTTATAACTTCTTTGAGAAATGAACTCAACTCTTTAGGCTTGGCTTAACTTGAAACTTTTAGTGTTAAAACAAAGTTAAAACATTTGTAAAAGACTTCTTAGAATGTGGTTCATGCCGAATTATGGACGTGAACGATTCAATACAAGGTTTTCAATAACCATAGATAGAAATCAAATACTTGTAACTCAAGAACTTCAATGATACTATTAATTTCAAGAATGCTCAACTCAGAGGGTTCATGCGGAATTATGAGCATGAATTACTCAACTAAAGGACTCAAAGATACTTTTCATCTCAACACTGCTCGACTGATAGGGTTCATGCAAAATTATGGACATGAATAACCCAACTCAAGGAGTTCATGGGTAACATGTAATAGTCCCATGATTAGGAATATAATCTCAAATGGGTTAGAAACTTAATACTTAAGAGTTAGGACATGAAGATATTACTCCTCTCATAGATACTCTACTTCTGGAGTTCATGCGGAATTTATGGACATGGACAATTTGACTCGTAGGTATACTATCTTCTCATTCTCATACTTACTTTCCCAAAATTTAGTTCATATCAACAGTTGATCTCAAAGGATTCGTAGTTGAACTCAAAGACTTTCGTGAACTCTACTGTTAACTCTCTCTTGAATGTGAATTATGAAATCAAGAGTTGTTCATGATATGAAGGATCTATATGATAGTGTAGACTCATGAATACATTCTCCTCACTCTCATGCTCACTTACTCGAGTCTTGAAACAAGTTATTAGAAGTTGTAGAAGACTCCACAAAAGGACTCAAAGGGACATTCTTAGAATGTTCGAAAGAATTCTCAAAACTTAACTCTCAACTCTACCTTGAATTTGAATTATGAATTCAAGGTTATGATCATGATAGGGATGATTTTAGGTGTTTAGAAGTAGCTTAGAGTTGTTAGAATCGAAAAGGAGAGAAGGTGCACTTTAAACTAACACAAATGAGGCAACCGACAACAAACTGAAAGGGGGCAGGCGACCGTGGCTCTTTGGGTGGTGCAGGGCGCCAGCCCATAAACTTTAGAGGAGGGTTTGGGGAGCTCTTGCTGGCGCATCGCTTCAGGCCCCAACCCAGAAAATCGATGAATTTTCCTTCCTCATTTTGTCACCCTAACTCACCTAGAATCGAATTGTTTATTCCCCAATCACTTAGAATTGATTACTTAACATAAATACACTCTAATCTACTCAATACATCCCTTAAAACACTCACTTTGATCTCAAGAAATCATCCAAAACCCAACACAACAAGATTTAGGATGAACTTCAAGAACACCTACCAAGAACTCATCAAGAACTCAAATCTTTCAACTTTACGAATGAAATTTGTGCTGAAAATAACATGTTTGGCGTGTGGGTGAACAAACCCAATAGTATAGAAGTTTACCTACCTCTTCGGGATCAAATCCAAGGAGAAAATCCACTACATCACGCAAGAATCTCGACGAACGCTCGATCCTCTCCTCTTTTCTCCTCTTCTCTCTTCTTTTCTCTTCTTGAACTATCAACTAAAACCCTAGGCTAATTTTAGGATTATAAAACTGAACATAATAGGATTAGACCCTTAAAACATTACTAAAAATGAATTAAATCCGATTGGGTAAGGAAAAAACCAAAATACCCCTTTCTATTTTCGGGTAGCTTTCCTAAACTAGACAGCCTATCTTCAAAAGGACATATCTAATTGATCCGACATCAAAACTTAGCAAACTCGGCGGCGTTTGAAAGATAATTCAAAGATATTTCCTACAGTATCTGGTAGAACACCTAAATCATTCTGATCTAGGAGTTATAGTCATTTGTATTCAACCCAACACTCATACTTAGCTTAACTTGCAAAATTTTAGATATTGCTATTTCCAATTTAGTTCTTTTTCGAAATCAAGGGGATACATCTAGAGAACATAACATTTAATAAATTTTCATTCCTCGGTAAAATCCTACTCACAATAAAGGATGGTTCAAGTGTTAGCTCAAAATATTTATGGGGTGTTACAATATCTCCCCCTTGGGATCATTTGTCCTCGAATGACGACTGGACTGGGTACAGAACGAATTACTCTTACTAAGGTCTGAGGCTAATGGTACGCTCTCACAATATTCAAGATTAGTACTTTTACAACTCCATGGAGTCCTACTAACTAACACCTTCGGAACCAACTAAGGGCTCACATTTAACTATTTCTCATAGTAAAACCTCATCATCCTCTTTCTAACATCACTCCATTACTAAAAGGACCCCTAAAAAGATATCCCCCAAACTCTTTGAATTCATTACCATCTTAATCTCAAACACTTGACTCGATTTCTCATCTTGTCATCTCCCCCCTGGGTCTAAAGCTAACACTTGAAAGCTATGACCTATTCCATCATCTCTAAATGGTCTACATCCTCTTTTACTCTAACATTTGGGAGAAGTTTATCTGATGACTACCGGACTGTCAATAGGCAGCTACTAAGACCTCTTTCAAAGGTGTTTCTCTTAACCTCTTCTAATTACATACCCTCTGGGTACACCTCTTAATGTTCTTATTACTCTTGTGACTTTAGCCACACTTCGCTGCCTTTATCTAAAGGTTAGGGTCTCTCACTTATACTATTCATCTTTCATAGAAGCTAACATTTCAATTCCTCGTCTACTCTATGTCAAGTCTACCAGATCAAATCCCAAGACTGACATCATCACCCTCATGTTGCCATTCTTTTGATCATGACACTCATCTCAAATACAAGCTTAATGGTCATTTCCGAACCCAAATATCAATACGATTTCTCGCCTACAATACTATACCTTATTACCTAATTAGTTCTAATACCTTCTGAACATCATGACCCTCTCAAACAAATCATAAGCCTAGCTTAGATGTATCACTTTAAGAATACTTCTACTCTTCTAGTCAACACTTACACTTGGTCAGTACCTACACAATGACACTTCATAACAAACTCTTTTCTAGCTAAAACACACTCTGCCTCCTATGGTTGAATCTTTACAACTCATCACTTCTTAGCCATAAGGGAAAACTCCTCATTACTAACTTACTAGATACTTGACTATAGTAACATAACTTGTCAAAACAGCATCTCCCTTACTTAGATTACTTAACCTCTACATACTTTCCTCTAACTCTGGGCACTTTCACTACTATTGCTCATGATCTCATAACTCATGCTATCCTTTTCAGATGAAAATCATACCCAAGCTCTAAACATAATTCTTAAAAAGGATCTCAGTTGAAACAAGGCTTAAGGAAAAGAGTACAACTCACTTTTAGCTCAAATGCACGATTCATATGAATGTGAGTGCATTCCTATGTAACCAAACACTTAACTTACTCTTAGGCTACTTTCAAGCCCCTCTGAAGTTTCATAACTTTCTCAAGACTCTTGCTAAGAACAATTCATCCACTAAGGACTGACTTTTATTTTCAACTACCTCTAGTATGATGGATAGTCGAATGAATAATTTTGAAAAACGCACGAGTATAAATAAATCTCTATGACTTAGCTCTATTGTACGATTAATAGTATGAAAGAAGGGAAACTTTCCTTAAATGTCTGTAGTCCCTCATTTATATTAGTAGTGCCCTCACAACCATAAACAAGACCCTACTTCATACGGCTTCATGGACACCTTAGGACTCTTGAACTCTGTGCTCTGATTCAAAGTTTTTCACGACCTGAATCTACACCCTGGATGTGGCCGGCACTCAAGAACCATTGCTGGTCCCCAAGCGAACCCTCATCGAGGCTAACTACAAGAAGAACACTAACTTAAGCATGCAAAAGCTTAAAACTAAAATAAAAATTCATAAAACTTAAATACAAACTTTAGATACTCAACTAAAAGATATAATACTCGACTCTGGGTACTCAACTCAATATAAAGCAACAATATATATGCAATATATGGAAAGCTTTATAAACAGTAAAAACAACTTAGTTCATTGAAGAAAATGCAATAACAAACTTAACTTTACTTACATAACAAAGTAATATAGTTTATGTGGGAGATTCTCTAACCGACAACCACCACTATGGGCCTAAGTAGTGATACAACGTCTTGCCCACGCTGCCAAAACTGTCTTATACTGTGCCGTCATGTAGAACGCTTAACTTAGTGGATCCACTAGCTTAACTTATGTGATCATCTAAAAAGTATGACCCATTAATACCCATGATGGCTACATGGTTTATGGAGACTTGAGTTAATATGAACTCGCATCCCCATATCGGTGCTCAATACTACTCCCAAAATATACTTATCACATATGTTTTTAAAACAACTTATTTCTTTGGTTTGAGATAATTACTCAAAACTTAGCTTAAAAACTTGTTGGAATCGATGTTCCCTTTTCTTGCTAAAATGTGAAAACATTTATGAACTATTAGGGAATACTTAGTTCCCTTATAGCTTCTTTGAGAAATGAACTCAACACTTTAGTCTTGCCTTAACTTGAAACTTTTAGTCGTAAAACAAAGTTAAAACATTTGTAAAAGACTTCTTAAAATGTGGTTCATGCCAAATTATGGACGTGAACGACTCAATGCAAGGTTTTGAATAACCATAGATAAAACTCAAATACTTGCAACTCAAGAATTTCAATGATACTACTAATTTCAAGAATGCTCAACTCAGAGGGTTCACGCGGAATTATGAGCATGAACTACTCAACTCAAGGACTCAAATATATTTTTCATCTCAAGACAGATCGACTGATAAGGTTTATGCAGAATTATGGACATGAATAACCCAACTCAAGGACTTCATGGGTAACATGTAATAGTCTCATGATTAGGAATATAATCTCAAATGGGTTAGAAACTCAATACTTAAGACTTAGGACATGAAGATATTACTCCTCTCATAGATACTCTACTTTTGGAGTTCATGCGGAATTTATGGGCATGGACGACTTGACTCGTAGGTCTACATAACATGATGGAACTCGTGTATACAACTCTTCTCATTCTGATACTTACTTTCTCAAAATTTAGTTTAAATCAATAGTTTATCTAAAAGGATTCACAGTTAAACTCATAAACTTTCTTGAACTCTACTCTTAACTCTCTCTTGAATGTGAATTATGAATTCAAAAGTTATGGTTCATGATATGAAGGATCTAGATGATAGTGTAGACTCATGAATACACTCTCCTCACTCTCATGCTCACTTACTCGAGTCTTGAAACAAGTTACTAGAAGTTGTAGAATACTCCACAAAAGGACTCAAAGGGACTTTCTTAGAATATTCAAAATAATTCTCAAAACTTAACTCTCAACTCAACCTTGAATTTGAATTATGAATTCAAAGTTAAGATCATGTTAGGAATGATTTTAGTTGTTTAGAAGTAGCTTAGAGTAGTTAGCATCGAAAAGTAGTTAAGGTGCACTTTAAACTAACTCAAACGAGGCAACCGACAACAAATAGGAAAGGGGTAGGCGACCCTGGCGATATGGGTGGTGTGGGGCACCAGCCAATAAACATCCGAGGAGAATTTGGGGTGCTCTGGCTGGTGCATCGCACCAGGCCCAACCCAGAAAATCGACGAATTTTCCTTGCCCATTTTCTCACCGTAACTCGCCTAGAATCGAACGATTTCTTCCCCAGTCACTTAGAAGTGATTACTTAACATAATTATACTCTAATCTACTCAATGAATCCCTTAAAAAATTCACTTTGATCTCAAGAAATCATCCAAAACCCAACACAACAAGATTTAGAATGAACTTCAAGAACACCTATCAAGAACTCATCAAGAACTCAAATCTTTCGACTTCAAGAATGAAATTTGCTTTGAAAATAACATATTTGGCATGTGGGTGAACAAAACTAACACTATGGAAGCTTACATACCTCTTCGGGATCAAACCCATGGCAAAAATCCGCTATAACACGCATGAATCTCCACGAACGCTTGATCCTCTCCTCTTTTCTCCTCTTCTCTCTTCTTTTCTCTTCTTGAACTCTCAACTAAAACCCTAGGCTAATTTTAGGATTATAAAATTGAACCTAATAGGATTAGAACCTTAAAATATTACTAAAAATGAATTAAATCTTATTGGGTAAGGAAAAGACCAAAATACCCCTCTCTATTTCCGGCTATCTTTCCTTAACTGGACAGCCTATTTTCGAAAGACCATATCTCACTCATCCGACCTCGAAACTTAGCTAAATCAGCGGCTCTAGAAAGATAATTCAAAGATATTTTCTACGTTATCTAGTAGAACACCTAAATCATTCTGAGCTAGGAGTTATGGTCATTTGAAGTCAACCCAAAACTCATACTTAGCTTAACCTGCAAATTTCAAAATTTTCTATTTCCAATTAATTTCTTTTCCGAACACAAAGTGCTACATCTAGCGATCTTAACACTTATTAAATTTTAATTCCTCAAAAAATCCTACTCACAACGAAGGATGGTTCAAGTCTTAGCTCAAAAAATTTCTGCGGTGTTACAATATCTCCCCCTTGGGATTATTCGTCCTCGAATGACGACTGGACTGGGTATGGAACGGGTTACTCTTACTATTGTCTAAGGCTAATGGTACTCTCTCATATATTCAAGCTTAGTACTCTTACAACACCATGGACTCCTACTAACTAGCACCTTCGAAACCAACTAAGGGCTCTCATTTAACTATTTCTCATAGTAAAACCTTATCCTCCTCTTTCTAACATCACTCCATTACTAAAAAGACCTCTAAAAAGATATCCCCCAAACTCTTTGAATTCATTACCATCTTAATCTCAAACACTTGACTCGATTTCTCATCTTATCATCTACCCCTTGAGTCTAAATCTAACATTTGAAAGATATTGACGTATTCCATCATCTCTAAATGGTCTAATCCTCTTTTACTCTAACATTCTAGAGAAGTTTATCTCATGACTACCGGACTGTCAATAGGAAGTTACTAAGACCTATTTCTAGTGTTTCTCTTAACATCTTCTGAGTACATACCCTCTCGGTACACCTTTTAATCCTCTTATTAGTCCTGTGACTTAGCCACACTACACTGCCCTTATCTAAAGGTTAGGGTCTCTCACTTGTACTATTCATCTTTCATAGAAGCTAACATTTCAAATCCTCGTCTCCTCTATGTCAAGTCTACCAGATCAAATCCCAAGGCTGACATCATCACCCTCATGTTGCCATTGTTTTGATCATGACACTTATCTCAAATTCAAGCGTAATGGTCATTTCTAAACCCAAATATCAATACGATTTCTCGCCTACTATACTATACATCATTACTTAATTAGTTCTAATACCTTCTGAACATCCTAACCCACTCAAACAAATCATAAGCCTAGCTATGATCTATCACTTTATGAATACTTCTACTCTTCTATTCAACACTTACACTTGGTTATTACCTACACAATGACACTTCATAACAAACTCCTTTCTAGCTAAAACACACTCTGCCTCCTATGGTGGAATCTTTACAACTCATCACTTCTTAGTCTACCCATAACGGAAAACTCCTCATTACTAAGTTACTAGATACTTGACTATTGTAACATGACTTGTCAAAACACCATCTCCCTTACCTAGATTACTTAACCTCTACATACTTTCCTCTAAGTCTGGGCTCTTTCACTACTACTTCTCATGATCTCATAACTCATGTTACCCTTTTTAGGTGAAAATCATACCCAATCTCTAAACATACTTCTTAAAAAGGATCTCATCTCAAATAAGGCTTAAGGGAAAGAGTACAACTCGCTTTTAGCTCAAACGCACGATTCACATTAATGTGAGTGCTTTCCTCTGAAACTGAACACTTAACTTACTCTTAGGCTTCTCTCAAACCGCTCTGAAGTCTAATAACTTTTTCAAGACTCTTGCTAAGAACAACTCATCCACTATGGACTGACTTTTATTTTCAACTACCTCTAGTATGATGGGTAGTCGAATGAATAATTTTGGTAAATACGTGAGTATAAATAAATCTCTATGACTTAGCTCTATAGCATGATTAGGAGTATGAAAGAAGGGAAACTTTCCTTAAATGTATGTAGTCTCTCATTTAAAGAAGTGGGGCCCTCATAACCATAAACAAGACCCTACTTGACACGACTTCATAGACACCATAGGTCTCTTGAACTTTGTGCTCTGATACCAAGTTTGTCACGACCTGAGTGTACACCCTAGAAGTGGCCGGCACTCAAAAACAATTGTTGGTCCCCAAGCGAACCCTTATCCTGGTTGAATACAAGCAGAAGACTAACTTAAGCATGCAAAATCTTAAAACTGAAATAAAAGTTCATAAAACTTAAATACAAATTTTAAGTCCAAACAAAACTCTATATAATAAAATATATACACCTTGCCATAAAAAGGCAACTTTAGTCTTTAAAACATTTAACAAAATATATGAATACTTCTAAAACTCTACTGTCTATCTATGAAGCCGCTAACTGATAAAAATGGAAGTTGGGACAAGATCCATGACATCCTAACAACTGATATAACTGAAAGGTAAATGAAATCCTCCGGAAGCAAGAAGGCTCACCATAGCTAACTCGAACTCTTGGATGTATCAACGAAGCTCCTGTTGATGATCCTGAATACCTGTGTCAACATCATGAGAAGATGCAGGCCAAATGGCTCAGTACATAGAATGTACGAGCATGTAAGGGGAATACTAAAACATAAGCATAAGCTTGAACTTGATAAAAATTGGAAACATACTTACCTCCTTTCAAACTTACTCAACTCAATGAATACTCAAGGATAAGATACTCAACTCAGAGATTAAATACTCAACTCAAAGATATGATACTCGACTCTAGGTACTCAACTCAATATAAAGCAACAATATACATACAAAATATGGAAAGCTTTATAAACAGTAAAAACAACTTAGTTCGTTAAATAAAATGCAAAATCAAACTTAAATTTACTTATAAAATAAAGTAATATAGTGTATGTGGGAGATTCTTTAACCGGCAACCACCACTATGAGCCTAAGTAGTGATACAACGTCTTGCCTATGCTGCCAGAACTGTCCTATACTTTGTCGTCATATAGAACACTTAACTTAGTGGATCCACTAGCTTAACTTATATGATTATCTAAAAAGTATGTCCCATTAATACCCATGATGGCTACATGGTTTATGGAGACTTGAGTTAATATGAACTCGCATCCCTATATCGGTGCTCAATACTACTCCTAAAGTGTACTTAGCTAATATGTTTTTAAAACAACTTCTTTCTTTGGTTTGAGATAATTACTCAAAATTTAGCTTAAAAGTTTCTTTGAATCGATGTTCCCATTTCTTGCTCAAATGTGAAAACATTTATAAACTCTTAGGGAATACTTAGTTCCCTTATAGCTTCATTGAGAAATGAACTCAACTCTTTAGGCTTGGCTTAACTTGAAACTTTTAGTGTTAAAACAAAGTTAAAACATTTGTAAAAGACTTCTTAAAATTTGGTTCATGCCAAATTATGGATGTGAGCGACTCAATGCAAGGTTTTCAATAACAATAGATAAAACTCAAATACTTGCAACTCAAGAACTTCAATGATACTACAAATTTCAAGAATGCTACACTCAGAGGGTTCATGCGGAATTATGAGCATGAACTACTCAACTGAAGGACTCAAAGATACATTTCATCTCAAGACTCCTCGACTGATAGGGTTCATGCACAAATATGGACATGAATAACCCAACTCAACGACTTCATGGGTAACATGTAATAGTAACATGATTAGGAATATAATCTCAAATGGGTTATAAACTCAATACTTAATACTTAAGACATGAAGATATTACTCCTCTCATAGATACTCTACTTCTGGAGTTCATGCGGAATTTATGGGCATGGACGACTTGACTCGTAGGTCTTCATAACGTGATGGAACTCGTGTATACAACTCTTCTCATTTGCATACTTACTTTCTCAAAATTCATTTCAAATCAATAGTTGATCTCAAAGGATTCACAGTTGAACTCAAAGACTTTCTTGAACTCTACTCTTAACTCTCTCTTGAATGTAAATTATGAAATCAAGAGTTGTGGTTCATGATATGAAGGATCTAGATTATGGTGTAGACTCATTAATACATTCTCCTCACTCTCATGCTCACTTATTCGAGTCTTGAAACAAGTTACTAGAAATTGTAGAAGACTCCACAAAAGGACTCAAAGGGAGTTTCTTAGAATGTACGAAAGATTTCTCAAAACTTAACTCTCAACTCTACCCTAAATTTGAATTATGAATTCAAGTTTGTGATCATGTTATGAATTATGTTAGATGTCTTGAAGTAGCTTGGAGTAGTTAGAATCGAAAAGGAGTGAAGGTGCACTTTAAACGAACTCAAATGGGGAACCAGAGAACAAACTGGAGGGGGGCAGGTGACCCTGGCGCTATGTGTGGCGCGGGGCTCCAGCCCCTAAACTTTAGAGGAAGGTTTGGGGTGCTCTGGCTGGTGCATCGCGCCTTGCCCCAACCCAGAAAATCGACGAATTTTCCTTGCTCACTTTCTCACACTAACTCGCCTAGAATCGAACGGTTTCTTCCCCAATCAGTTAGAATTGATTACTTAACATAAATACACTCTAATCTACTCAATACATCCCTTAAAACACTCACTTTGATTTCAAGAAATCATCCAAAACCCAACAAAACAAGATTTAGAAGGAACTTCAAGAACACCTATCAAAAACTCAAATCTTTCAACTTCAAGAATGAAATTTGCGCTGAAAATAACATGTTTGGTGTGTGGGTGAACAAACCCAACACTTTGGAAGCTTACATACCTCTTAGGGATCAAACTGATGGCGAATATTTGCTACAACACGCAAGAATCTCGACGAACGCTTGATCCTCTCCTCTTTTATCCTCTTCTCTCTTCTTTTCTCTTCTTGAACTCGAAACTAAAACCCTATGCTAATTTTAGGATTATAAAAATGAACCTAATAGGATTAGACCCTTAACTGGATAGCCTATCTTCAAATGGCCATATCTCACTTATTCGACCTCGAAACTTAGCAAACTCGGCGGCGTTGGAAAGATAATTTGAAGATATTTCCTACGGTATCTAGTAGAACATATAAATCATTCTGAGGTAGGATTTATTGTCATTTGAAGTCAACCCAAAACTCACACTTAGCTTAACTTGCAAAATTTCAGATTTTGCTATTTCTAATTTAGTTCTTTTTCGAACTCAAGTTGCTACATCTAGCGAACTTAACACTTAATATATTTTAATTCCTCGGTAAAATCCTACTCATAACGAAGGATTGTTCGAGTCTTAGCTCAAAAAATTTATGAGGTGTTACAGTCTTATACGCCTTGTTACATCTAGGGGGTACCCCTGGGTCAGGACAAACTTGGTATCAGAACAAAAGGTTTAAAATGGTTCTAGGATGTCTCAAATCACGTCTAGTAGAGTCTTGTTCATAAGTGTGAAGTGCGCCACATTATAAATGAGGGGCTATTATATGTTTAGGAAACTCCACGGCTAAGTTGTGCCATGGAGTTTAACTCTATGAGTCTTTCTCCTAATTTGTGCCTGACGGTTTTCAGGATATGACTACTAGAAAGGCTAATGCTAGAAGGATAGAGGGAGACAATTTTGATCAAGAGGTTCATCATCAGGTTCCACTACTAAAAAACATGCAAAAAAAACGGTCAAAAGTGATGGACTGCATCGCTTTTTTAGTCAAAATCGACAAAAAAGCGATGCAATCACTTTCGTTGCTGTTTAGCTCGACGCTTTTCAAAAAGCGACGGACTCCGTAGTTTTATTTTAATTTTCATTTTTGTAATTTCCAAAAGGCGATGCAGTCCGTTGCTTTTGTGGAAATTTCATTTTTAAAAATCCCAGAAAAGCGACGGATAGGGTCTCTGTCCGTCGCTTTTCTGGAAATTATGTTTTGGAAAATACAGAAAAGCGGCGGAAAACACCACGCTATCTGTCACTTTTTCTGCAATTTTCTTTATAGCAAAAACTAGCAATTTTTTATGCCCACCTGCAAATGCAATTCAATTCAATTATACATTATTTAGCTCAATCAAACACACAACATTATAAACAAGCTAAACTAAACATAAAACAACAAACTTAAAATAACATTCAAAACTATCTAAATCATAATTTAAAGACATATAACGTCTTTCAAAATTTGTTTCAAAATTTCAAAAAGTTCATAAATTAAAAGAGACCTACACTAGGGAGTGGGATCTACATAATCATCCTCATCACTGTCGTCGTCGGTGTCCTCGAGAGCCGAAGTTGTAGGTCGATGAGCGCGGTTCATCATTTGTTCTTTGATTTGCTGAACGGTCTCACTCATGCTTTGTTATTCAGCTACTCTTCTCTGCTCCGACTCTGCCAGTGCCGATGTAAGTTGTCCTAGTTGAGCCAACATAGCAGCAATCTGAACACCGTCAAGAGCCTCTGCTTGACGTGACGATCCAATACCCTCTAAGCCTGACTGGAGTCGTCTTACATCGTTTTGAGAGCCTAGACCATAGCATCTACCCTTGTGTGTCCCCCCTACCACTTTTTCTTTCCAAATTTTTATGGACAGTTCAGGTGTTCGACCGAACTATCTAGATTCTCAGAGACGTATTGATGAAACTCATTCTGCATATTAAATATAAAAATTGACATCAATATATATACATATGAAATGGTATCGGAGCTATGGATGAAAAGAAATATAAGAAGAAACATACTAGTAGAAAGTTAAGAAAAATAAGAAGAAAATTAAATAAATTATATCTGGAATATAAACAACTCAATGTCACAAAAACTAATAACGACAAATTTGATCAATTAATAGATAATATATCTAAAATAGAATATAAATATATGAGACGTAGACATGGATGAAAAACCTAGCACATCAAGAATGAAAAACCCAAAAAATTTAAATCCAAAATATTATAATGAAAACTCTGAACAATATGATAGAGAAAAAATTATATGGGATAAAAGATTAAATAAAAAATGGATGCCCAAACCGATAACTGAACAACATAATTTTTTAGATTTAGACTGTGTAGTAGATCTAAATAAAACAATTCAATTATGGATAAGATATATATCAAAATAATTAATAGATAACAAAATAAGAATGACGGAAACACCAGGATATATAGAAAGAACAGTTATAGGAATAGTAAAATTATGGCTACAAAATTTATCAGATGAAGGTTTAAAAACTTTAAGAAGTAATAAAAAATCTAATGGTGAATTAGCTACTACAAGAATGGAAATATTATATAAGTACGAAGTAGCTATAAGAAATGAATTTAGTAGTATAACAACAGAAGTAGAAGAACAAAATAAAGAATAAATCATAAGTCGAAATCTAATGACAAAATTAGCAATATGTAATATGTGTTATATAGATGAATATACATGTGCATTTAGAGAATACTATTATAAAGGAACATATAGCACAGAAGAAAGTAAAGAAATAAGAAAATTATATTTTACAAAATTACCAGAACCTTTTAATTCGAAAGTAATAAAAAGTTGGAATGAAGCAGGATTAACAGATACCTTAGGAGCTAGAATGAAATTCTTACAACGATAGTTTATAGAACTATGTGAAAAACATAAAGAAGAAATAAAAATGGAAAAAATATTGGTAAAAAACTTGGCATGTTGCAAAAATAAAACAACATCCCAATTCAGTTGTACAGACAGATACTATAGAAAGAAATATAAAAAAAATGCATATCAAAATATAAATATAAAAAGCCGAGAAGAAGATACTATGTAAAAAACTACAAAACCAAAAGACCATATAGACTAGAGAGAAAACTAACGAAATGTACTTGTTATAATTGTGAAAAATTAGGATATATAGCTAGAGATTGTAAATAACCTAAAAATCTAAAGAAAAAGCAAATATCAGAAATAATAATGGACGATGAAAAATATATGCAGATAAAATACATAGATTATGAATTAGAAAGTGAAGATAGCATATATGAAATATCAGAAAATGAAATGGAATCAGACAATGAATTCTATAATATAACAAATGACTAAAACAAATATACAAATAATAACTAAAAAAGAACATCAAGATGAAGAATCTTTAGAACAAAAAATAATATTTGATAATAGTATATTTGAACAAATAATAGGAAAGGAATTAGACCTAAGCATAGCAAAAATATTTGAAATACCAATAATAAGAAACTGGTTTAAACGACAAAAAGAAGAATATTATGTAATAAGTCAAAGAGAACATATCATAGATTGCAAATACACCAAAGGAAAGGCTAAAATACCAATAATAAATAAACGAATAATAAATAAAGAAATATAAGATATTAAGGCTAAAAATCCAATTAAATATGTACATTTAGGAGGAACAGAAATACTAATAAAAGCCTTTTTTAGAGAAGAAATAGATACACCCATAGAAATAAACTTAGCGGATGATAGAATCATACAACTCATAGAAAAAAGTATAATAAGTGCAGTAAAAGGTAACCTCATTTACAAAAAATTTAAATTTATAATAAGTGTTAACTACTCAGTGGCTATAAATGACAGGAACATAGATAAATTACTAGTATTATATTGAAAAATATCAAGAATAGAACTACCCCGGGAAAGTAAAATATTTACAGCTAGATGTAAAAACTTATATGTTTTAACAACAAAACATAAAATAACAGCAAAAAATAAAATAAATAAAATAAAAATAGAAAATCCTTTTGAAAGGATAGTTACAGTCATAGATAATAATGATTATAGTTATAATGAGATTGATATAAAAGAAGATTTAGAAGTAGTAAAAGAAAGATTAAGTACATCAAAAAGAATAAACTGTGAAATACCACAAATTTCATCAAAAATGAGTACCTAAAGAAGAATAGATAAAACTCCACAAAAATCAATGGAAGAAGAAATAAAATCGCATCATTACTACACAACGGGAGTAATGGAACAATGAAAATATTTAATAGTAATAAATACAGGACAAGAAGAAAACTATATTACAAGAGAATTAGTGACAGAAGATGAAATAATAACTACTGAACAATTATGCCCCGAACTACCAAAAGCATTAATGTATACCGAAGAAACTACAGAAAAGGAAATAATCATTGGAGGAGTACCAATAGTAATAAAATTTAAAATATATCAAAAGCTAATATATGTAAATACAATTGCTTATCAGAAGATAAATGGAAAAAATTAAAAACACCGATGGTAGTAATAGGATTTAATAATGAAGGAAGCATGATCACATATAAGGCAAAAAATATAAAAATACAAATATGGGATAAGATATTAACTATAGAAGAAATATATAACTTTGAATTGACCACAAAATATATGCTATTAGGAATGCCATTTTCAGAAAAATTATACCCACATATAATAACAAAAACACACTGGTGGTTCACAACACCATGTAAATAAAAAATAGGAGCAAAAAGAGTAAAAAACAAAAAACGAAAAACAACAGTATGGATAAAAGGAAGTGAGAAAATTACACAAAAATTAGAAAATATAAAAGAAGAAGACCCTAAAATAGAATTAATTATATTCTCTATAGATAAAGTAAAAATAATCCAAGATAAGTTAAAATTATTATATAGTGAAGATCCTTTACAAGGATAGGAAAAACATAAAACAAAAGTAAAAACTGAGCTAATTGATAATAATAGTATAATAACCCAAAAATCATTAAAATATGATTTAACAGAATTTAAGATACATATAAGTGAATTACTAGAAAAAGGGTATATACAAGAAAGCAATAGCAAGCATACAAGCCCAGCATTTATAGTAAATAAACATAGTGAACAAAAAAGAGGAAAAAGTAGAATGTTTATTGATTATAGAAATTTAAATGCAAAAACTAAAACATATAATTACCCAATACCAAATACAATATTAAAGATAAGACAAATACAAGGATATAATTACTTTAGTAAATTTGACTGCAAATCAAGATTTTACCACTTAAAGTTAGAAGTGGAATCTAAAAGACTTACAGCATTTACAGTACCACAACGATTTTATGAATGGAATGTATTACCATTTGAATATAAAAATGCACCAGGTAGATATCAACACTTTATGAATAACTATTTTAAACAACTAGAAAATTGTGTAGTATATATTGATGATATATTACTATATTCCAAAACACAAAGATGAACATATAAGATTATTAGAAAAATTTATACATATTATAGAATATTCAGGCATAAGTCTAAGTAAAAAGAAAGCAGACATGATGAAAAAGCAAATAGAATTCTTAGGATTACAAATAGATAAAAATGGAATAAAAATGCAAACACATATAGTACAAAAAATAATTAACTCAAATGAACAACTAGATACGAAAAAGAAATTACAATCATTTGTAGGACTAGTAAACCAAGTAAGAGAATACATACCAAAATTAGCAGAGAATTTAAAACCATTACAACAAAAATTAAAGAAAGACATAGAATATCAGTTTAATAGGAAACACCAAACACAAATACAAAAAGTAAAACTATTACGTAAGAACCTACCTAAACTATATTTTCCAGATGAAAACAAAAAATTTACTTATATAGTAGAATAATACGCCAGTGAAAAAAGTTATGGAGGAATCTTAAAATACGAGTATGATGGAGAAAAAATAGAACATCATTGTAGATATTATTCAGGAACATTTACTAATACAGAAATAAAATGGGAAATAAACATGAAAGAATTATATTCAGTATATAAATGTTTATTATCATTTGTACCATATTTCGTATATAACAAATTTATTATAAGGACAGATAACATACAAGTAAAATGGTGGCTAACAAGAAAAATACAAGATTCAGTAACGACAAATGAAATAAGGAGATTGGTATTAAATATATTAAATTTTACATTTACTATTGAAGTAATACAAACTGATAAAAATGTTATTGCAGATTACTTATCAAGAAAAAGTTATTCAGACTGAGAAAGAAAATACAATTGAAGATATACTCAAAGCCATTACTACACTTTGTATCAAAGTGGATAGTATGGAAAATGAAATACAAAAACTAAAGTCTAAAGCTATAAGTCAGTCGCATGACTATAAACATGCAGAAATATGTCAATCGGAAGACACTAAGCATCCAGAGTTAGAAGGAGACGTTGGGATACTCCAAAAAACCCATAATGATTGTTTCAATACAGCTGCAGGTACAAGCAAAACACTTAAGAAACAATATACCAGCACTAATTTAAACAAAATGTTTGAAAAACCATTTACACCAAAAATACCAAAAGTCCCATTGATTATATGTCACGACCCAAATTAAGTCATGCGTGGCACCCACACTTAACCTCCTAAGTGGGCGGACCAAGAAATCTAAACCCCAACACATACCAATAATTCAACTACGAATAACAACAGTAACGCGGAAGCTCCAAAACTTATTTAAGTAACCAATCAAATAAACCTCTAAAGTCTATTACATATTATCCCCAAAATTTGAAAGTCATCACATCAAGAACATCTAATCACTAAATACTAAGCCTAAGAGTATTAAAGACACCGAAATAAATGAAATAAAGTAATTTGTATCTGAAAACTATGGACATCAAGTCATGACCGAGAGAATCCAACACAAGTTCGAATAAATAGCTCACCCTTAAACCTGATATGCTGTGACTGGCTAGAGTTGAGGGCGAGTCAAATTCGCTGGTACACTCGCTGCACTCCACAAAAGAAAAACAAAAAAAATACAGCTAGGACTCAGTACGGGGCAACATGTACTGAGTAGGTATCATCGGCCAACCCAAAATAGAAACTAATGTACAATGACTAATAGTATAAAGTCAACTATAGCACTTAGCAAGTGATAAGAAACAACAACATGAACAAGTGACAATTGAAGCAAGTACGTAATCAATCACAATATCAAGCACACACACGAGGTCTCATGCCTCCACATCACACTCGTTAGGGAAATGCGTTCATTGAGATTGAGTACATTAAGTTAGTTCAAAATCTTTTTCCTTTAATGTTACCGTGTCGGAACGTGACACTCCGATCCAATTATATCGTGTCAAAACATGACACTCCGATTCAATAATACCGTGTCGGAACGTGACACTTCGATCCAAAAATACCGTGTCGGAACGTGACACTCCGATCCAAAAATATCGTGTCGGAACGTGACACTCCGATCCAAAAATACTGTGTCGGAACATGACATTCCAATCCAAAAATACCGTGTCGGAACGTGACACTCCGATCCAATAATATTATTAATTTATCATTTATTATCACCACTTTTCAATTCATTAATAATATTACATCAAGCCTTCTTTATTCAAGGAATCACTTCGATAGAGAGGTTTTCAGATTATAAATCTCACGGTCTCAGGATTTTAGACCAATCACAAACCACACAACCAAGTCACACAATCACACAATCAAGTACATAGAGAACTTCACAATATCATTCAATGCATATAAATCGCTATTAAGAATTTATCTATCAAATAGAATAAACCATAACCTACCTCCACCGAAGAACTGAAGTCAAGCAAACTACTTCTCCAATGCTTTTTCTTTCCTCAATGCCTTGGAACCTTTTCAATCTATCAAGTATATACACATAATTTGTAAGTTAACGAATCTATAAACACTCATATTATTCTATGTCTAGCCTAAACCCAAAAACTCACCTAATTCTATAATTAATTTCCTAAAGTTCAAACCTAGGGGTAAATCTTAATTCCTCCAATTAGCATATTTTTAATAATATTCAACTAATACAATGCTCCTAATATTTAATTACTTATCTCAATATATTAAAACATAAATTTATAATATAATAATGTAAGAAACATTCAAATCCCATCAAATTATACGATCCCAGTACTCAACTTTCAACATAGAATAAGTAGAACCTTATTTCTCCTAATGACCCATTCATAATTGCCCCATTATGTTTTCATTATTACTTATAGTAATTTTGCCCATTATCTTATTCCATTCCAGAATTAACACCACACATATGGTAAATATAACAACAACAATATTTAATTGAGAGATTAGTTAGGTCCTAAATTAAACCATGAATTCGACTGAATTTAACCACCGCAATAGGTTGCAACGGCAGTAAACACAGGCCTAACACCCATAATTTAATTCTCTCACCCCAACATATATGACGATACCAGAAACTAAACTCATTCCATATTCATAAATATATTATACCCATCAGCAAATTTGTCCTTACTTCTTAAAATAATCTCACTGAAAATTTACAGATTACTGGGAGTCAATCTTGTCTCCAACCCAACCTTAATTATATAATAATAATAATAATAATCGCCCTATTATTAATGAAGGACATGAAACTTACCTGGATGTAGTTCTTCCCAGGTAGATGCGCCGCAGGTATTATTTCCTTGCCTGATTTTTTTATTACCCTAATTATAAAAAGACTAATTATAATAGTGTCAAAAGTGAACACCTACTAATTTTTATATCATTTTCTTTAACCATCATCTAAATTAATTATTAAAACTGTCCAAAATACCCATTTAAATTTTATCGTAAAGTATTTTATGAAATAAAAAGTTCTATTACTCAAAACGACCAATTGGGTCGTTACATTAGATACCAATTTACCCATTGTTCGTCCTCGAATGATCAAAAGAAGGCGAGGGTAAGGCAGGGTACTTGACTTGATAAAAAGAAGTGGATATCTTCCGTGCATATCAGTCTCCCGAGTGGACTATTCAACTGATCGATTCTTCCACTAGACCTTGACACAACCATCAAGACAAATATTTTCTAACATAACCATGATACAATCCTGAATCACTATTGGCTACAACCAAGAGTGAACCTGAACCAGCCACCACACACTCATAATGCACAAACCATATTAGATCTTATCAAGATTACATCCTCACAACAAAATATTTCCTCGAGCTTAAGCTATAAAAATATGATCTTTAGACAGCAAGTAATCATCTAGGAGAATCGAACTCATCTGATCCAAGGATGGAAATGATCAAGTAACCAACATCGAGTGATACATCCAAGCATACAAAACCTCTAACAACACTGTCGAAATTGTAGATTAGTAGCTATTATAGACAAACCTTAAGAATGACAAAACTAGACCCCATGGTCCCCACATTCAATCACACATAGCCAAAACATGATACCGATGATGACATAAATCTTAAGTCTATCGAAAAACTGT